>NW_026054443.1:27500-32500 GCF_943734685.1 Anopheles coluzzii | reverse complement strand
AGACTTTGCTACAGCGGCTTCTCTGCACTTCTGGGCTACCACCTTGTGACGGGAGACATTGCTAGCGGTCACTCTGCACTAGTGATGGTACACCACCGTGATACGGGAGACATTGCTAACGGCCACTCTGCACAGGTGCCAATACCACCTTGTGACGGGAAACATTGCTAGGCACCGATCGGCATCTCTGCGCGATTACTTGACGCACACCCAACTAAGTCAACTGTTGGACTTTTTCGTAATCACGGCGGGACACATTGAACGAGCTCTAACGGATCTCTGCACGCATGGAACATGGTGGCGGGAATCATTGCTAGAACCGAACGGCGCCTCTGCGCGATGTACAAACAAGCTCAACAGGAACCTCGTATCGGCTGCCGAGCCGGAGCCCGAACAACTTGGATTTTCACCTCTAATTTATATCAACTCACCACTCCCCGAGGGAACCGCAGAATTGCTTCTGGGTCCCGTATCGTTATTTGCGATTCGTGTTTGCATTACACTACATTGAACTATTCCAACTTGTTTATCCGCATGGCGAACATTTGCTGCATTGAACATTAAAGTTCCACTTCGCTCTCCCCTACGTGGGTCTGAGCTTCACTCTCAGGGAAAAAATATGCCACATTGGTTAGGGAAACCCGGTTTCATCACGCTATGTGCCCTGCACCACCAGCTTAGCGTGAATGCTTCGAGTTTCCCTAAGAAGTTCGATTGGTCTTGCAGAGTTTAAAGACAACGAAGCTTAGTTTCAAGCAATGATATAATATACGCGTATTAAAAACCCTTAACTGTTACAACTTTTATGCTTGAAACCATCGCAACGAAGTCTTTGGGTCCGTAGACCCGTGATGTACTGCTCCAGGAAACGTTTTGAAAGAGTGGAAACTCAAAATCATAGGTTAAGATCATCGGCAGAACCCACCAGACACCACTTTTGCTTCATAAGTTCGGCCTATAGTCATATGACGATTTTCATCGGGGAGGGGACGTATGACCCAAACGGGGGCTTATATGACCCACGGACACTGCAAACCATGCTCCTACGACTAAATAGAGGTTAAAACTACGATTTGGTGAAATCTTCATTTTTGACCTCGGAGCAAGGTACCTTCCCTATAGTAGGCAATGAGTAAATGATCATAATCCCAGGAGGGCAAAAAATGGGAACCCGAGAGGAAAGCGCTGTTGGCGCGCCTAAGCTAGTGGCCCGTAGAGTAAAAAGGGTACCCCCAACAAAGTTGTCGTTTCACGTTCTGGTTTCACTTTTCATCATCTAGGGTGCGTTCCTGACACGTTTTGAGGGGTTTTAGCAAAAAAAAATTTTTCGACTACTCGAGCTCTCTGGCCCGTTCGGTGCACATTTTTGAAAAAAGCTAGGGAGCTGCCCCTAGGTTCGGGGTGTCACAAAATGTTGAAAAGTGGTCGAAAAACCACTATCCAGAATCGGATGTAGAATCGTTAGACGAACTTAAAATTGTTCTACGACACCCATCTGCGACGTTTAGTATTCGAGATATGGCCCGTCCTAGGTCTGACCGAGCAATTTTTGTTCCGCGCACTTTGTGCACCGTACACTTTGATGTTTGTATGAAAAAGTACCCTACCTAGGGACGCGTAGAGCAAATTTGTACCCCCGGGCATGTTGTCGATTGACGTTCTGGTTGCACTTTTCATCATCTAGGGTGCGTTCCTGACACGTTTTGAGGGGTTTTAGCAAAAAAAAATTTTTCGACTACTCGAGCTCTCTGGCCCGTTCGGTGCACATTTTTGAAAAAAGCTAGGGAGCTGCCCCTAGGTTCGGGGTGTCACAAAATGTTGAAAAGTGGTCGAAAAACCACTATCCAGAATCGGATGTAGAATCGTTAGACGAACTTAAAATTGTTCTACGACACCCATCTGCGACGTTTAGTATTCGAGATATAGCACTTTGTAGGTCTGACCGAGCAATTTTTGTTCCGCGCACTTTGTGCACCGTACACTTTGATGTTTGTATGAAAAAGTACCCTACCTAGGGACGCGTAGAGCAAATTTGTACCCCCGGGCATGTTGTCGATTGACGTTCTGGTTGCACTTTTCATCATCTAGGGTGCGTTCCTGACACGTTTTGAGGGGTTTTAGCAAAAAAAAATTTTTCGACTACTCGAGCTCTCTGGCCCGTTCGGTGCACATTTTTGAAAAAAGCTAGGGAGCTGCCCCTAGGGTCGGGGTGTCACAAAATGTTGAAAAGTGGTCGAAAAACCACTATCCAGAATCGGATGTAGAATCGTTAGACGAACTTAAAATTGTTCTACGACACCCATCTGCGACGTTTAGTATTCGAGATATAGCACTTTGTAGGTCTGACCGAGCAATTTTTGTTCCGCGCACTTTGTGCACCGTACACTTTGATGTTTGTATGAAAAAGTACCCTACCTAGGGACGCGTAGAGCAAATTTGTACCCCTGGGCATGTTGTCGATTGACGTTCTGGTTGCACTTTTCATCATCTAGGGTGCGTTCCTGACACGTTTTGAGGGGTTTTAGCAAAAAAAAATTTTTCGACTACTCGAGCTCTCTGGCCCGTTCGGTGCACATTTTTGAAAAAAGCTAGGGAGCTGCCCCTAGGTTCGGGGTGTCACAAAATGTTGAAAAGTGGTCGAAAAACCACTATCCAGAATCGGATGTAGAATCGTTAGACGAACTTAAAATTGTTCTACGACACCCATCTGCGACGTTTAGTATTCGAGATATAGCACTTTGTAGGTCTGACCGAGCAATTTTTGTTCCGCGCACTTTGTGCACCGTACACTTTGATGTTTGTATGAAAAAGTACCCTACCTAGGGACGCGTAGAGCAAATTTGTACCCCCGGGCATGTTGTCGATTGACGTTCTGGTTGCACTTTTCATCATCTAGGGTGCGTTCCTGACACGTTTTGAGGGGTTTTAGCAAAAAAAAATTTTTCGACTACTCGAGCTCTCTGGCCCGTTCGGTGCACATTTTTGAAAAAAGCTAGGGAGCTGCCCCTAGGTTCGGGGTGTCACAAAATGTTGAAAAGTGGTCGAAAAACCACTATCCAGAATCGGATGTAGAATCGTTAGACGAACTTAAAATTGTTCTACGACACCCATCGGCGACGTTTAGTATTCGAGATATAGCACTTTGTAGGTCTGACCGAGCAATTTTTGTTCCGCGCACTTTGTGCACCGTACACTTTGATGTTTGTATGAAAAAGTACCCTACCTAGGGACGCGTAGAGCAAATTTGTACCCCCGGGCATGTTGTCGATTGACGTTCTGGTTGCACTTTTCATCATCTAGGGTGCGTTCCTGACACGTTTTGAGGGGTTTTAGCAAAAAAAAATTTTTCGACTACTCGAGCTCTCTGGCCCGTTCGGTGCACATTTTTGAAAAAAGCTAGGGAGCTGCCCCTAGGTTCGGGGTGTCACAAAATGTTGAAAAGTGGTCGAAAAACCACTATCCAGAATCGGATGTAGAATCGTTAGACGAACTTAAAATTGTTCTACGACACCCATCTGCGACGTTTAGTATTCGAGATATAGCACTTTGTAGGTCTGACCGAGCAATTTTGTACTAAAATGTATGGTGAACATGTAATTCATTAAATAACATTGACTTGCATCGTGCCCTACTTCATCGGCACAGCTGTTATTGACTATCATTAGTGGAAATGGATTGAGTTTGACCATTTTAAGCCCATTTCCTATGCCGTGCACCAACATTGTGTACCGATCAGGGAAAGTACGCTACGTACGCGTTCATGGATGTCGATGTTGGTACAAGTTGCCTTTCGGGATAGCCGTGCACCAAAACTGTGTACCGATCAGGGAAAGTACAAGACGGAGGGTGCAGCTCGAGCGTACGCGTTCATAGATGTCGATGTTGGTACACTTGCACCAAAATTGTGTACCAATCAGGGAAAGTACAACACGGAGGGCGCAGCCCGGGCGTACGCAATCATGGATGTCCATGTTGATACAATCTACGTGTACGTACCTAGTTTTTGTAGGAAAAGTTGCAATTAAGTGCTTGTATGCTTAAAATGCTCATCTCAACCGGTCACCTTTTGGCCTGCCCTTTTATAACAGAAACCTAGAAAGATACTCGAGATTTTTGGGTTTTTCCATTCGCCCGGGACGACGAAATGAGCTATGTGCACATCGTGCAGAAAATTGTCTTCGCCACGCATGTTTTTGTCCATCCACTCATATAATCACCCGCATTTGTGTTCAACACGGACGGCGCAGCCCGAGCGAACGCGTTAATGTTTATGTTTGTACACACTGCTTGTACGATTCTAGGATTTGGTAATTGCGTCACAGTGCCCGACCGTCGCGGACACCATTCTTGGACAGAAGTCCTAGTACGTAGAGTACTTTCCCTAGGTATGTGCTCGTTCGTGACTATCGTTGCGTGCTTACGGACACGCTTGGGTATGTTTACCATACAAGGTTTACTAGGGAAACCTGGGAAGGACGCTTGCCCTCCCGTCGCGGACACCATTCTTGGAAAGAAGTCCTAGTACGTAGCGTTCCTTATTTTACTTGATCAGTTTGTAATGCATTCGCTTTGTTCCATCGACTTCTGCTACTGCTCACTAAGGGGTGTTCGTTTGCGATGTGTACGATAAGCAACTGTCTATCGTAACCAGCAGTTAATCAACACTTTTTACCCAAGTCATAGCAACATAGAGTACTTTTCCTAATCGGTACACAATTTTGGTGCACCTCTAACCTCGCCGGCACTTTATCGTTACGTTTTGTGCACAACCTAGGGACGTGGTGTAAGTTTCATGATTTTTATGTTTGATTCGGTTTATTATGATTGAAAAATACGCTACGTCCCAGAAATTGGAGCTCGACTACTTCCTCCATGTGGCGAAAAAAGTTACTGGGCAACGCCTAGCTTATGCCCCATTTGTACTTCAATTTTCATTATCAGGTTTGAAAAATACGCTAAGTCCCAGAAATCTGAACTCGAATACTTTTGCCACGTGGCGC
>NW_026054443.1:15000-17500 GCF_943734685.1 Anopheles coluzzii | reverse complement strand
CTTGCAGAGTTTAAAGACAACGAAGCTTAGTTTCAAGCAATGATTTAATGAACGCGTATTAAAAACCCTTAACTGTTACAACTTTTATGCTTGAAACCATCGCAACGAAGTCTTTGGGTCCGTAGACCCGTGATGTACTGCTCCAGGAAACGTTTTGAAAGAGTGGAAACTCAAAATCATAGGTTAAGATCATCGGCAGAACCCACCAGACACCACTTTTGCTTCATAAGTTCGGCCTATAGTCATATGACGATTTTCATCGGGGAGGGGACGTATGACCCAAACGGGGGCTTATATGACCCACGGACACTGCAAACCATGCTCCTACGACTAAATAGAGGTTAAAACTACGATTTGGTGAAATCTTCATTTTTGACCTCGGAGCAAGGTACCTTCCCTATAGTAGGCAATGAGTAAATGATCATAATCCCAGGAGGGCAAAAAATGGGAACCCGAGAGGAAAGCGCTGTTGGCGCGCCTAAGCTAGTGGCCCGTAGAGTAAAAAGGGTACCCCCAACAAAGTTGTCGTTTCACGTTCTGGTTTCACTTTTCATCATCTAGGGTGCGTTCCTGACACGTTTTGAGGGGTTTTAGCAAAAAAAAATTTTTCGACTACTCGAGCTCTCTGGCCCGTTCGGTGCACATTTTTGAAAAAAGCTAGGGAGCTGCCCCTAGGTTCGGGGTGTCACAAAATGTTGAAAAGTGGTCGAAAAACCACTATCCAGAATCGGATGTAGAATCGTTAGACGAACTTAAAATTGTTCTACGACACCCATCTGCGACGTTTAGTATTCGAGATATGGCCCGTCCTAGGTCTGACCGAGCAATTTTTGTTCCGCGCACTTTGTGCACCGTACACTTTGATGTTTGTATGAAAAAGTACCCTACCTAGGGACGCGTAGAGCAAATTTGTACCCCCGGGCATGTTGTCGTTTGACGTTCTGGTTGCACTTTTCATCATCTAGGGTGCGTTCCTGACACGTTTTGAGGGGTTTTAGCAAAAAAAAAATTTTCGACTACTCGAGCTCTCTGGCCCGTTCGGTGCACATTTTTGAAAAAAGCTAGGGAGCTGCCCCTAGGTTCGGGGTGTCACAAAATGTTGAAAAGTGGTCGAAAAACCACTATCCAGAATCGGATGTAGAATCGTTAGACGAACTTAAAATTGTTCTACGACACCCATCTGCGACGTTTAGTATTCGAGATATGGCCCGTCCTAGGTCTGACCGAGCAATTTTTGTTCCGCGCACTTTGTGCACCGTACACTTTGATGTTTGTATGAAAAAGTACCCTACCTAGGGACGCGTAGAGCAAATTTGTACCCCCGGGCATGTTGTCGATTGACGTTCTGGTTGCACTTTTCATCATCTAGGGTGCGTTCCTGACACGTTTTGAGGGGTTTTAGCAAAAAAAAAATTTTCGACTACTCGAGCTCTCTGGCCCGTTCGGTGCACATTTTTGAAAAAAGCTAGGGAGCTGCCCCTAGGTTCGGGGTGTCACAAAATGTTGAAAAGTGGTCGAAAAACCACTATCCAGAATCGGATGTAGAATCGTTAGACGAACTTAAAATTGTTCTACGACACCCATCTGCGACGTTTAGTATTCGAGATATGGCCCGTCCTAGGTCTGACCGAGCAATTTTTGTTCCGCGCACTGTGTGCACCGTACACTTTGATGTTTGTATGAAAAAGTACCCTACCTAGGGACGCGTAGAGCAAATTTGTACCCCCGGGCATGTTGTCGATTGACATTCTGGTTGCACTTTTCATCATCTAGGGTGCGTTCCTGACACGTTTTGAGGGGTTTTAGCAAAAAAAAAAATTTTCGACTACTCGAGCTCTCTGGCCCGTTCGGTGCACATTTTTGAAAAAAGCTAGGGAGCTGCCCCTAGGTTCGGGGTGTCACAAAATGTTTAAAAGTGGTCGAAAAACCACTATCCAGAATCGGATGTAGAATCGTTAGACGAACTTAAAATTGTTCTACGACACCCATCTGCGACGTTTAGTATTCGAGATATAGCACTTTGTAGGTCTGACCGAGCAATTTTGTACTGAAATGTATGGTGAACATGTAATTCATTAAATAACATTGACTTGCATCGTGCCCTACTTCATCGGCACAGCTGTTATTGACTATCTTTAGTGGAAATGGATTGAGTTTGACCATTTTAAGCCCATTTCCTATGCCGTGCACCAACATTGTGTACCGATCAGGGAAAGTACGCTACGTACGCGTTCATGGATGTCGATGTTGGTACAAGTTGCCTTTCGGGATAGCCGTGCACCAAAACTGTGTACCGATCAGGGAAAGTACAAGACGGAGGGTGCAGCTCGAGCGTACGCGTTCATAGATGTCGATGTTGGTACACTTGCACCAAAATTGTGTACCAATCAGGGAAAGTACAACACGGAGGGCGCAGCCCGGGCGTACGCAATCATGGATGTCCATGTTGATACAATCTACGTGTACGTACCTAGTTTTTGTAGGAAAAGTTGCAATTAAG
>NW_026054443.1:0-5000 GCF_943734685.1 Anopheles coluzzii | reverse complement strand
CCCAGCCAACTTGAGCACCTAGGGGAAGTTGTGATGCCATCTGAACACCCACCGACTGATGCATTGAACGGCTAAAGTTGACCTTCAATCCGAACTGGCACTCTGCGGCGTGGAGGCAGTTGCGCGACCACTCCTATCCCAAACCAACAAAGCAAGGTGTATCCTACGTGCTCGGTACAAGCACACCACGACGGGACACATTGAACGGTTCAGCGATCTCTCTGCACTAGTGGAAGAACTCCAACGTGATACGGGAGACTTTGCTACAGCGGCTTCTCTGCACTTCTGGGCTACCACCTTGTGACGGGAGACATTGCTAGCGGTCACTCTGCACTAGTGATGGTACACCACCGTGATACGGGAGACATTGCTAACGGCCACTCTGCACAGGTGCCAATACCACCTTGTGACGGGAAACATTGCTAGGAACCGATCGGCATCTCTGCGCGATTACTTGACGCACACCCAACTAAGTCAACTGTTGGACTTTTTCGTAATCACGGCGGGACACATTGAACGAGCTCTAACGGATCTCTGCACGCATGGAACATGGTGGCGGGAATCATTGCTAGAACCGAACGGCGCCTCTGCGCGATGTACAAACAAGCTCAACAGGAACCTCGTATCGGCTGCCGAGCCGGAGCTCGAACAACTTGGACTTTCACCTCTAATTTATATCAACTCACCACTCCCCGAGGGATCCGCAGAATTGCTTCTGGGTCCCGTATCGTTATTTGCGATTCGTGTTTGCATTACACTACATTGAACTATTCCAACTTGTTTATCCGCATGGCGAACATTTGCTGCATTGAACATTAAAGTTCCACTTCGCTCTCCCCTACGTGGGTCTGAGCTTCACTCTCAGGGAAAAAATATGCCACATTGGTTAGGGAAACCCGGTTTCATCACGCTATGTGCCCTGCACCACCAGCTTAGCGTGAATGCTTCGAGTTTCCCTAAGAAGTTCGATTGGTCTTGCAGAGTTTAAAGACAACGAAGCTTAGTTTCAAGCAATGATTTAATATACGCGTATTAAAAACCCTTAACTGTTACAACTTTTATGCTTGAAACCATCGCAACGAAGTCTTTGGGTCCGTAGACCCGTGATGTACTGCTCCAGGAAACGTTTTGAAAGAGTGGAAACTCAAAATCATAGGTTAAGATCATCGGCAGAACCCACCAGACACCACTTTTGCTTCATAAGTTCGGCCTATAGTCATATGACGATTTTCATCGGGGAGGGGACGTATGACCCAAACGGGGGCTTATATGACCCACGGACACTGCAAACCATGCTCCTACGACTAAATAGAGGTTAAAACTACGATTTGGTGAAATCTTCATTTTTGACCTCGGAGCAAGGTACCTTCCCTATAGTAGGCAATGAGTAAATGATCATAATCCCAGGAGGGCAAAAAATGGGAACCCGAGAGGAAAGCGCTGTTGGCGCGCCTAAGCTAGTGGCCCGTAGAGTAAAAAGGGTACCCCCAACAAAGTTGTCGTTTCACGTTCTGGTTTCACTTTTCATCATCTAGGGTGCGTTCCTGACACGTTTTGAGGGGTTTTAGCAAAAAAAAATTTTTCGACTACTCGAGCTCTCTGGCCCGTTCGGTGCACATTTTTGAAAAAAGCTAGGGAGCTGCCCCTAGGTTCGGGGTGTCACAAAATGTTGAAAAGTGGTCGAAAAACCACTATCCAGAATCGGATGTAGAATCGTTAGACGAACTTAAAATTGTTCTACGACACCCATCTGCGACGTTTAGTATTCGAGATATGGCCCGTCCTAGGTCTGACCGAGCAATTTTTGTTCCGCGCACTTTGTGCACCGTACACTTTGATGTTTGTATGAAAAAGTACCCTACCTAGGGACGCGTAGAGCAAATTTGTACCCCCGGGCATGTTGTCGATTGACGTTCTGGTTGCACTTTTCATCATCTAGGGTGCGTTCCTGACACGTTTTGAGGGGTTTTAGCAAAAAAAAAATTTTCGACTACTCGAGCTCTCATGGCCCGTTCGGTGCACATTTTTGAAAAAAGCTAGGGAGCTGCCCCTAGGTTCGGGGTGTCACAAAATGTTGAAAAGTGGTCGAAAAAACCACTATCCAGAATCGGATGTAGAATCGTTAGACGAACTTAAAATTGTTCTACGACACCCATCTGCGACGTTTAGTATTCGAGATATGGCCCGTCCTAGGTCTGACCGAGCAATTTTTGTTCCGCGCACTTTGTGCACCGTACACTTTGATGTTTGTATGAAAAAGTACCCTACCTAGGGACGCGTAGAGCAAATTTGTACCCCCGGGCATGTTGTCGATTGACGTTCTGGTTGCACTTTTCATCATCTAGGGTGCGTTCCTGACACGTTTTGAGGGGTTTTAGCAAAAAAAAAATTTCGACTACTCGAGCTCTCTGGACGTTCGTTGCACATTTTTGAAAAAAGCTAGGGAGCTGCCCCTAGGTTCGGGGTGTCACAAAATGTTGAAAAGTGGTCGAAAAACCACTATCCAGAATCGGATGTAGAATCGTTAGACGAACTTAAAATTGTTCTACGACACCCATCTGCGACGTTTAGTATTCGAGATATGGCCCGTCCTAGGTCTGACCGAGCAATTTTTGTTCCGCGCACTGTGTGCACCGTACACTTTGATGTTTGTATGAAAAAGTACCCTACCTAGGGACGCGTAGAGCAAATTTGTACCCCGGGCATGTTGTCGATTGACATTCTGGTTGCACTTTTCATCATCTAGGGTGCGTTCCTGACACGTTTTGAGGGGTTTTAGCAAAAAAAAAAATTTTCGACTACTCGAGCTCTCTGGCCCGTTCGGTGCACATTTTTGAAAAAAGCTAGGGAGCTGCCCCTAGGTTCGGGGTGTCACAAAATGTTTGAAAAGTGGTCGAAAAACCACTATCCAGAATCGGATGTAGAATCGTTAGACGGAACTTAAAATTGTTCTACGACACCCATCTGCGACGTTTAGTATTCGAGATATAGCACTTTGTAGGTCTGACCGAGCAATTTTGTACTGAAATGTATGGTGAACATGTAATTCATTAAATAACATTGACTTGCATCGTGCCCTACTTCATCGGCACAGCTGTTATTGACTATCTTTAGTGGAAATGGATTGAGTTTGACCATTTTAAGCCCATTTCCTATGCCGTGCACCAACATTGTGTACCGATCAGGGAAAGTACGCTACGTACGCGTTCATGGATGTCGATGTTGGTACAAGTTGCCTTTCGGGATAGCCGTGCACCAAAACTGTGTACCGATCAGGGAAAGTACAAGACGGAGGGTGCAGCTCGAGCGTACGCGTTCATAGATGTCGATGTTGGTACACTTGCACCAAAATTGTGTACCAATCAGGGAAAGTACAACACGGAGGGCGCAGCCCGGGCGTACGCAATCATGGATGTCCATGTTGATACAATCTACGTGTACGTACCTAGTTTTTGTAGGAAAAGTTGCAATTAAGTGCTTGCATGCTTAAAATGCTCATCTCAACCGGTCACCTTTTGGCCTGCCCTTTTATAACAGAAACCTAGAAAGATACTCGAGATTTTTGTGTTTTTCCATTCGCCCGGGACGACGAAATGAGCTATGTGCACATCGTGCAGAAAATTGTCTTCGCCACGCATGTTTTTGTCCATCCACTCATATAATCACCCGCATTTGTGTTCAACACGGACGGCGCAGCCCGAGCGAACGCGTTAATGTTTATGTTTGTACACACTGCTTGTACGATTCTAGGATTTGGTAATTGCGTCACAGTGCCCGACCGTCGCGGACACCATTCTTGGACAGAAGTCCTAGTACGTAGAGTACTTTCCTAGGTATGTGCTCGTTCGTGACTATCGTTGCGTGCTTACGGACACGCTTGGGTATGTTTACCATACAAGGTTTACTAGGGAAACCTGGGAAGGACGCTTGCCCTCCCGTCGCGGACACCATTCTTGGAAAGAAGTCCTAGTACGTAGCGTTCCTTATTTTACTTGATCAGTTTGTAATGCATTCGCTTTGTTCCATCGACTTCTGCTACTGCTCACTAAGGGGTGTTCGTTTGCGATGTGTACGATAAGCAACTGTCTATCGTAACCAGCAGTTAATCAACACTTTTTACCCAAGTCATAGCAACATAGAGTACTTTTCCTAATCGGTACACAATTTTGGTGCACCTCTAACCTCGCCGGCACTTTATCGTTACGTTTTGTGCACAACCTAGGGACGTGGTGTAAGTTTCATGATTTTTATGTTTGATTTGGTTTATTATGATTGAAAAATACGCTACGTCCAGAAATTGGAGCTCGACTACTTCCTCCATGTGGCGAAAAAAGTTACTGGGCAACGCCTAGCTTATGCCCCATTTGTACTTCAATTTTCATTATCAGGTTTGAAAAATACGCTAAGTCCCAGAAATCTGAACTCGAATACTTTTGCCACGTGGCGCCAAAAGCTACTGAGAAACGCCTAGCCTTTTACCCATTTATAATTTAGTTTTCGTTATAAGTTTTGAACAATACGCAAAGTTCCAAGAATCTGAACTCGAGTACTTTTTACATGTGCCGCCAAAAGCTACTGAGCAACGCCTAGGTTGATACATTTTTGGTACATGGAGTGTATGCATGCAGGCGTACTGCCGTGCTAGACCGGAAAATCGATCTTGCTACTAGAACGTAAAGTAATTCCCCTAGATAGGTGCTTTTGCATGCCTCTGATCGACGACCATGCAACGTGCGACACGCGTAGCTAGGCTTCCCCAAACAATTTTCCTAGAATAGCACCAAATTGCACACTTTCAGGGGTATATTTTGGTACCGTGTACCGTGCATGGTACAAGTATCAGTAGCTCGTGCAATTTATTTTGCATCGTGTTGCGGTTGCTGGTGCGTCGGGATAGGAGTGTTTCGAGACTTTCGCCAAGCGTTGGTGCCATTTGGTGGATAATTAATGTTCTAGCCACAATAAACGTGCCACATAATGCCAATAAGGAAAAAGCCGAT
>NW_026054442.1:92500-96881 GCF_943734685.1 Anopheles coluzzii | reverse complement strand
ACGGACACTGCAAACCATGCTCCTACGACTAAATAGAGGTTAAAACTACGATTTGGTGAAATCTTCATTTTTGACCTCGGAGCAAGGTACCTTCCCTATAGTAGGCAATGAGTAAATGATCATAATCCCAGGAGGGCAAAAAATGGGAACCCGAGAGGAAAGCGCTGTTGGCGCGCCTAAGCTAGTGGCCCGTAGAGTAAAAAGGGTACCCCCAACAAAGTTGTCGTTTCACGTTCTGGTTTCACTTTTCATCATCTAGGGTGCGTTCCTGACACGTTTTGAGGGGTTTTAGCAAAAAAAAATTTTTCGACTACTCGAGCTCTCTGGCCCGTTCGGTGCACATTTTTGAAAAAAGCTAGGGAGCTGCCCCTAGGTTCGGGGTGTCACAAAATGTTGAAAAGTGGTCGAAAAACCACTATCCAGAATCGGATGTAGAATCGTTAGACGAACTTAAAATTGTTCTACGACACCCATCTGCGACGTTTAGTATTCGAGATATGGCCCGTCCTAGGTCTGACCGAGCAATTTTTGTTCCGCGCACTTTGTGCACCGTACACTTTGATGTTTGTATGAAAAAGTACCCTACCTAGGGACGCGTAGAGCAAATTTGTACCCCCGGGCATGTTGTCGATTGACGTTCTGGTTGCACTTTTCATCATCTAGGGTGCGTTCCTGACACGTTTTGAGGGGTTTTAGCAAAAAAAAAATTTTCGACTACTCGAGCTCTCTGGCCCGTTCGGTGCACATTTTTGAAAAAAGCTAGGGAGCTGCCCCTAGGTTCGGGGTGTCACAAAATGTTGAAAAGTGGTCGAAAAACCACTATCCAGAATCGGATGTAGAATCGTTAGACGAACTTAAAATTGTTCTACGACACCCATCTGCGACGTTTAGTATTCGAGATATGGCCCGTCCTAGGTCTGACCGAGCAATTTTTGTTCCGCGCACTGTGTGCACCGTACACTTTGATGTTTGTATGAAAAAGTACCCTACCTAGGGACGCGTAGAGCAAATTTGTACCCCCGGGAATGTTGTCGATTGACATTCTGGTTGCACTTTTCATCATCTAGGGTGCGTTCCTGACACGTTTTTAGGGGTTTTAGCAAAAAAAAATTTTTCGACTACTCGAGCTCTCTGGCCCGTTCGGTGCACATTTTTGAAAAAAGCTAGGGAGCTGCCCCTAGGTTCGGGGTGTCACAAAATGTTGAAAAGTGGTCGAAAAACCACTATCCAGAATCGGATGTAGAATCGTTAGACGAACTTAAAATTGTTCTACGACACCCATCTGCGACGTTTAGTATTCGAGATATGGCCCGTCCTAGGTCTGACCGAGCAATTTTTGTTCCGCGCACTTTGTGCACCGTACACTTTGATGTTTGTATGAAAAAGTACCCTACCTAGGGACGCGTAGAGCAAATTTGTACCCCCGGGCATGTTGTCGATTGACGTTCTGGTTGCACTTTTCATCATCTAGGGTGCGTTCCTGACACGTTTTGAGGGGTTTTAGCAAAAAAAAAATTTTCGACTACTCGAGCTCTCTGGCCCGTTCGGTGCACATTTTTGAAAAAAGCTAGGGAGCTGCCCCTAGGTTCGGGGTGTCACAAAATGTTGAAAAGTGGTCGAAAAACCACTATCCAGAATCGGATGTAGAATCGTTAGACGAACTTAAAATTGTTCTACGACACCCATCTGCGACGTTTAGTATTCGAGATATGGCCCGTCCTAGGTCTGACCGAGCAATTTTTGTTCCGCGCACTGTGTGCACCGTACACTTTGATGTTTGTATGAAAAAGTACCCTACCTAGGGACGCGTAGAGCAAATTTGTACCCCCGGGCATGTTGTCGATTGACATTCTGGTTGCACTTTTCATCATCTAGGGTGCGTTCCTGACACGTTTTGAGGGGTTTTAGCAAAAAAAAAAATTTTCGACTACTCGAGCTCTCTGGCCCGTTCGGTGCACATTTTTGAAAAAAGCTAGGGAGCTGCCCCTAGGTTCGGGGTGTCACAAAATGTTGAAAAGTGGTCGAAAAACCACTATCCAGAATCGGATGTAGAATCGTTAGACGAACTTAAAATTGTTCTACGACACCCATCTGCGACGTTTAGTATTCGAGATATAGCACTTTGTAGGTCTGACCGAGCAATTTTGTACTGAAATGTATGGTGAACATGTAATTCATTAAATAACATTGACTTGCATCGTGCCCTACTTCATCGGCACAGCTGTTATTGACTATCTTTAGTGGAAATGGATTGAGTTTGACCATTTTAAGCCCATTTCCTATGCCGTGCACCAACATTGTGTACCGATCAGGGAAAGTACGCTACGTACGCGTTCATGGATGTCGATGTTGGTACAAGTTGCCTTTCGGGATAGCCGTGCACCAAAACTGTGTACCGATCAGGGAAAGTACAAGACGGAGGGTGCAGCTCGAGCGTACGCGTTCATAGATGTCGATGTTGGTACACTTGCACCAAAATTGTGTACCAATCAGGGAAAGTACAACACGGAGGGCGCAGCCCGGGCGTACGCAATCATGGATGTCCATGTTGATACAATCTACGTGTACGTACCTAGTTTTTGTAGGAAAAGTTGCAATTAAGTGCTTGCATGCTTAAAATGCTCATCTCAACCGGTCACCTTTTGGCCTGCCCTTTTATAACAGAAACCTAGAAAGATACTCGAGATTTTTGTGTTTTTCCATTCGCCCGGGACGACGAAATGAGCTATGTGCACATCGTGCAGAAAATTGTCTTCGCCACGCATGTTTTTGTCCATCCACTCATATAATCACCCGCATTTGTGTTCAACACGGACGGCGCAGCCCGAGCGAACGCGTTAATGTTTATGTTTGTACACACTGCTTGTACGATTCTAGGATTTGGTAATTGCGTCACAGTGCCCGACCGTCGCGGACACCATTCTTGGACAGAAGTCCTAGTACGTAGAGTACTTTCCCTAGGTATGTGCTCGTTCGTGACTATCGTTGCGTGCTTACGGACACGCTTGGGTATGTTTACCATACAAGGTTTACTAGGGAAACCTGGGAAGGACGCTTGCCCTCCCGTCGCGGACACCATTCTTGGAAAGAAGTCCTAGTACGTAGCGTTCCTTATTTTACTTGATCAGTTTGTAATGCATTCGCTTTGTTCCATCGACTTCTGCTACTGCTCACTAAGGGGTGTTCGTTTGCGATGTGTACGATAAGCAACTGTCTATCGTAACCAGCAGTTAATCAACACTTTTTACCCAAGTCATAGCAACATAGAGTACTTTTCCTAATCGGTACACAATTTTGGTGCACCTCTAACCTCGCCGGCACTTTATCGTTACGTTTTGTGCACAACCTAGGGACGTGGTGTAAGTTTCATGATTTTTATGTTTGATTTGGTTTATTATGATTGAAAAATACGCTACGTCCCAGAACTTGGAGCTCGACTACTTCCTCCATGTGGCGAAAAAAGTTACTGGGCAACGCCTAGCTTATGCCCCATTTGTACTTCAATTTTCATTATCAGGTTTGAAAAATACGCTAAGTCCCAGAAATCTGAACTCGAATACTTTTGCCACGTGGCGCCAAAAGCTACTGAGAAACGCCTAGCCTTTTACCCATTTATAATTTAGTTTTCGTTATAAGTTTTGAACAATACGCAAAGTTCCAAGAATCTGAACTCGAGTACTTTTTACATGTGCCGCCAAAAGCTACTGAGCAACGCCTAGGTTGATACATTTTTGGTACATGGAGTGTATGCATGCAGGCGTACTGCCGTGCTAGACCGGAAAATCGATCTTGCTACTAGAACGTAAAGTAATTCCCCTAGATAGGTGCTTTTGCATGCCTCTGATCGACGACCATGCAACGTGCGACACGCGTAGCTAGGCTTCCCCAAACAAATTTCCTAGAATAGCACCAAATTGCACACTTTCAGGGGTATATTTTGGTACCGTGTACCGTGCATGGTACAAGTATCAGTAGCTCGTGCAATTTATTTTGCATCGTGTTGCGGTTGCTGGTGCGTCGGGATAGGAGTGTTTCGAGACTTTCGCCAAGCGTTGGTGCCATTTGGTGGATAATTAATGTTCTAGCCACAATAAACGTGCCACATAATGCCAATAAGGAAAAAGCCGATTTCTAGGAACTTCCAGTCAGAATGTTTGCCATCAGCGCTTTCCTGTCGAGTTCAGGATCTGGGACTTAGCGTTTTTTTTCCACGATCCAATCCAACGACCAGATCGTGAATAAACAATACATACAACAGTGCATCCCTTTAAAGTAGGAAAAAGCCGAATTCTAGGGAGCTCCAGTCCAAAAGGTTGTCATCAGCGCTCTCCTCTCGAGTTCAAGATTTGGGACTTAGCGTTTTTTTCGCGATCCAGCCAAA
>NW_026054442.1:75000-77500 GCF_943734685.1 Anopheles coluzzii | reverse complement strand
AAAACCACTATCCAGAATCGGATGTACAATCGTTAGGCGAACTTAAAATTGTTCTACGACACCCATCTGCGACGTTTAGTATTCGAGATATGGCCCGTCCTAGGTCTGACCGAGCAATTTTTGTTCCGCGCACTTTGTGCACCGTACACTTTGATGTTTGTATGAAAAAGTACCCAACCTAGGGACGCGTAGAGCAAATTTGTACCCCCGGGCATGTTGTCGATTGACATTCTGGTTGCACTTTTCATCATCTGGGGTGCGTTCCTGACACGTTTTGAGGGGTTTTAGCAAAAAAAAAATTTTCGACTACTCGAGCTCTCTGGCCCGTTCGGTGCACATTTTTGAAAAAAGCTAGGGAGCTGCCCCTAGGTTCGGGGTGTCACAAAATGTTGAAAAGTGGTCGAAAAACCACTATCCAGAATCGGATGTAGAATCGTTAGACGAACTTAAAATTGTTCTACGACACCCATCTGCGACGTTTAGTATTCGAGATATGGCCCGTCCTAGGTCTGACCGAGCAATTTTTGTTCCGCGCACTTTGTGCACCGTACACTTTGATGTTTGTATGAAAAAGTACCCTACCTAGGGACGCGTAGAGCAAATTTGTACCCCCGGGCATGTTGTCGATTGACATTCTGGTTGCACTTTTCATCATCTGGGGTGCGTTCCTGACACGTTTTGAGGGGTTTTAGCAAAAAAAAAATTTTCGACTACTCGAGCTCTCTGGCCCGTTCGGTGCACATTTTTGAAAAAAGCTAGGGAGCTGCCCCTAGGTTCGGGGTGTCACAAAATGTTGAAAAGTGGTCGAAAAACCACTATCCAGAATCGGATGTAGAATCGTTAGACGAACTTAAAATTGTTCTACGACACCCATCTGCGACGTTTAGTATTCGAGATATGGCCCGTCCTAGGTCTGACCGAGCAATTTTTGTTCCGCGCACTTTGTGCACCGTACACTTTGATGTTTGTACGAAAAAGTACCCTACCTAGGGACGCGTAGAGCAAATTTGTACCCCCGGGCATGTTGTCGATTGACATTCTGGTTGCACTTTTCATCATCTAGGGTGCGTTCCTGACACGTTTTTAGGGGTTTTAGCAAAAAAAAATTTTTCGACTGCTCGAGCTCTCTGGCCCGTTCGGTGCACATTTTTGAAAAAAGCTAGGGAGCTGCCCCTAGGTTCGGGGTGTCACAAAATGTTGAAAAGTGGTCGAAAAACCACTATCCAGAATCGGATGTAGAATCGTTAGACGAACTTAAAATTGTTCTACGACACCCATCTGCGACGTTTAGTATTCGAGATATAGCACTTTGTAGGTCTGACCGAGCAATTTTGTACTAAAATGTATGGTGAACATGTAATTCATTAAATAACATTGACTTGCATCGTGCCCTACTTCATCGGCACAGCTGTTATTGACTATCATTAGTGGAAATGGATTGAGTTTGACCATTTTCAGCCCATTTCCTATGCCGTGCACCAACATTGTGTACCGATCAGGGAAAGTACGCTACGTACGCGTTCATGGATGTCGATGTTGGTACAAGTTGCCTTTCGGGATAGCCGTGCACCAAAACTGTGTACCGATCAGGGAAAGTACAAGACGGAGGGTGCAGCTCCAGCGTACGCGTTCATAGATGTCCATGTTGATACAATCTACGTGTACGTACCTAGTTTTTGTAGGAAAAGTTGCAATTAAGTGCTTGTATGCTTAAAATGCTCATCTCAACCGGTCACCTTTTGGCTTGCCCTTTTATAACAGAAACCTAGAAAGATACTCGAGATTTTTGTGTTTTTCCATTCGCCCGGGACGACGAAATGAGCTATGTGCACATCGTGCAGAAAATTGTCTTCGCCACGCATGTTTTTGTCCATCCACTCATATAATCACCCGCATTTGTGTTCAACACGGACGGCGCAGCCCGAGCGAACGCGTTAATGTTTATGTTTGTACACACTGCTTGTACGATTCTAGGATTTGGTAATTGCGTCACAGTGCCCGACCGTCGCGGACACCATTCTTGGACAGAAGTCCTAGTACGTAGAGTACTTTCCCTAGGTATGTGCTCGTTCGTGACTATCGTTGCGTGCTTACGGACACGCTTGGGTATGTTTACCATACAAGGTTTACTAGGGAAACCTGGGAAGGACGCTTGCCCTCCCGTCGCGGACACCATTCTTGGAAAGAAGTCCTAGTACGTAGCGTTCCTTATTTTACTTGATCAGTTTGTAATGCATTCGCTTTGTTCCATCGACTTCTGCTACTGCTCACTAAGGGGTGTTCGTTTGCGATGTGTACGATAAGCAACTGTCTATCGTAACCAGCAGTTAATCAACACTTTTTACCCAAGTCATAGCAACATAGAGTACTTTTCCTAATCGGTACACAATTTTGGTGCACCTCTAACCTCGCCGGCACTTTATCGTTACGTTTTGTGCACAACCTAGGGACGTGGTGTAAGTTTCATGATTTTTATGTTTGATTTGGTTTATTATGATTG
>NW_026054442.1:67500-70000 GCF_943734685.1 Anopheles coluzzii | reverse complement strand
TCGTCGGACAGTCCGTTGACCTCCTCGATGTGTGCATTTAACCGTTGCACTATGATGCGTTCTAGACCTTTACCTGCCCCGTCTAATAGACAAATGGGGCGTACCGAACCCGGTTCCCCTGGTGGTTTGTTCGGCTTCGGTATTAACACCAACCTCTGCCTTTTCCACTCATCGGGGAACTTCGCGTTCTCTAAACAGCCTTGGTAAACCCTACAAAATGCATCGGTTGCAGTCAACATACCAACTTTCAGCGCCTCATTCGGGATACCATCTGGTCCCGGCGCCTTCTTGTTGGGTAGTCTCCTGGCAACCGCAAGAATCTCATCATTAGTAATTCTTTCAAACTCTCGTGGCTGATCAATACGATAATCAGGCCACACCGTGTTTGGGTGAGTAGGAAAAAGCTCGCTCACCACTTCCCTAAACTCGTCTAATGTCATAGTTCGGGGTCCAATCGAACCCTCGGCCACTTTCTTGAACGTATGATATACTATACCAAATGATGCGTTGTTCGCTGTTCCCAGGAACTCTTTCCACTTCCTCTGTCGGGTATGCTTGATCAATCGCTTGAGGGCATTCCGTGCCACCTTGAACTCGTCCCTAAAAGTAGAATAGAGATCAGTATTAAAAGCTCTTTGCGCTAACCGATCGCGGTGTTTGCACTCTTTGCGAAGTGCCTCAATCTCTAGCGTCCACCAAAATGCACTCTTGTTAGGAGTGTACCTCTTACGCTTGGTCATCGTCGCATTACACGCCGTGACAAGTATACGCATTAAGTCTTCGCTTGTTGTGACCTCGGTCTCAAAAGCGGCTTGCATCATAACTTCAAATATGTCTTTGCTAAAATACTTGATGCTCCATCCCGTTATGGGTCGGGACAGATTACGCACGCTTTGCGTCTCAAGATCTATGCGTATCGCACGATGATCCGAGTTCATATAGCTAGATAACACCTCCCACTTAAATGATCTTGCAACTGTTCTGCTCGCAAAAGTAAGATCAACTACAGACGTGCGCCCTGGTCCAACATAAGTTGGGGTGCTGCCGTCGTTCAATAAAATTGCGTCAATCTGCGCAAAGGTTGATAAGACCAACTCACCTCTTCGTTTCTGGGTTTCTCCACGCTCGCCAAGTTGGTTGTTCCAACTTACTGACCAAGCGTTGAAGTCCCCCCCGATAACGAATTTGTGGATACCGGTTACGGCCATTACCGTGTTATCCAACATGATCTGGAACTCTTCCGTACTAAATCTAGGTGGCGCGTAAACGCTAACCACTCGCATATCACCTATGTCAACTATCATTAAACCCTTCAGAGCCTTACTGACTACCTTAACTGGTAAGTCCGCGTTAACCACTACCGCTGCTGTGTTATCGTCATTGCGTAACACTTTGACGTTGGTTGTTGCCAGATACGGATCTGCAATCAACACTATATCCGCAGATTCTTCCCTAATCGTTTGCCACATTAACTGAAATGCAGCATAACTATGATTCTGGTTATGTTGTAGCAACCTAACCATTATGGTCTAATCGTTCGCCTTCGGGGACACATATAACTGCCCGTTGCGTGAGGGTTCTGTGACCTCGTACCGCAATCCAAACACTTGACAGAGTTGGTACAAGCTTGCTTCTTGTGTCCACTCAAACCGCATTTCCAGCACAGATTACTTCTGTCTGGTTCCCTACAATGATAGCTCGTATGGCCTACCTTCCAACACTTATAGCATTTCTGCTCCTCCATTACCTCACGGATATGGCATATCGACCAACCAACTTTCAGCTTTCCCAAATTCAGGAAGCTTTGAAAGTCTGGCAGCGATACGTTGATCCGTGCCCACTGCGTACCGGCCGCGCGGCCTTTCTTCATTTTGATACGATCTATTTCTATCTCGATGTTGAGCTGTGCTTTGACAGACTCCGCAACCTCCTCTGGGGTGGTAATTTCATCGAGATGCATGATCTCAATCATTTTAGAAGGAGCTAGCGTTCTCACTGACGCCTTGCCCTTCACCGCTTCCTTAACCTTTGGGGCAATTGCACTAGCAGAACTACCCTGCTTCAATTCTAGCAACATGCCTCCATTTTGGGCCCGTCGGACCTTAGAGATTGTCTCTCCAACCGATTTAAGAGCATCGGACTGCTTCATTTCCTTGAGCAATTTCGCCAGCTCCTCGGAAGTGCAGTCCGATATCAGCAGAGCCTCAGGCCGCTTCCTGGGCTTATTCTGCTTCTTCTTGCTCTTCTTCTTCTTCCTCTTATTAATCCTACCCTCATTAATATTCGGTCCGTTTCTCGGACTTGGAATATTTTCCACCGCTTCCCTAACAGGGGTCAACCTCGATGGTTGTTGTTGTTGTTGTTGCAATCTTTGCAACCCACTTGGACCAGGCTGTTGGTCATCAGCCACTGGTCTTCTGCCTTTTCGCGTTTGCGGCCCGAATCCATCGTTACCGTCAAACGACGTTTGCGTTTGACGGTCGAGGACCTGCTGCATGCG
>NW_026054442.1:57500-60000 GCF_943734685.1 Anopheles coluzzii | reverse complement strand
GGGATCCGCAGAATTGCTTCTGGGTCCCGTATCGTTATTTGCGATTCGTGTTTGCATTACACTACATTGAACTATTCCAACTTGTTTATCCGCATGGCGAACATTTGCTGCATTGAACATTAAAGTTCCACTTCGCTCTCCCCTACGTGGGTCTGAGCTTCACTCTCAGGGAAAAAATATGCCACATTGGTTAGGGAAACCCGGTTTCATCACGCTATGTGCCCTGCACCACCAGCTTAGCGTGAATGCTTCGAGTTTCCCTAAGAAGTTCGATTGGTCTTGCAGAGTTTAAAGACAACGAAGCTTAGTTTCAAGCAATGATTTAATATACGCGTATTAAAAACCCTTAACTGTTACAACTTTTATGCTTGAAACCATCGCAACGAAGTCTTTGGGTCCGTAGACCCGTGATGTACTGCTCCAGGAAACGTTTTGAAAGAGTGGAAACTCAAAATCATAGGTTAAGATCATCGGCAGAACCCACCAGACACCACTTTTGCTTCATAAGTTCGGCCTATAGTCATATGACGATTTTCATCGGGGAGGGGACGTATGACCCAAACGGGGGCTTATATGACCCACGGACACTGCAAACCATGCTCCTACGACTAAATAGAGGTTAAAACTACGATTTGGTGAAATCTTCATTTTTGACCTCGGAGCAAGGTACCTTCCCTATAGTAGGCAATGAGTAAATGATCATAATCCCAGGAGGGCAAAAAATGGGAACCCGAGAGGAAAGCGCTGTTGGCGCGCCTAAGCTAGTGGCCCGTAGAGTAAAAAGGGTACCCCCAACAAAGTTGTCGTTTCACGTTCTGGTTTCACTTTTCATCATCTAGGGTGCGTTCCTGACACGTTTTGAGGGGTTTTAGCAAAAAAAAATTTTTCGACTACTCGAGCTCTCTGGCCCGTTCGGTGCACATTTTTGAAAAAAGCTAGGGAGCTGCCCCTAGGTTCGGGGTGTCACAAAATGTTGAAAAGTGGTCGAAAAACCACTATCCAGAATCGGATGTACAATCGTTAGGCGAACTTAAAATTGTTCTACGACACCCATCTGCGACGTTTAGTATTCGAGATATGGCCCGTCCTAGGTCTGACCGAGCAATTTTTGTTCCGCGCACTTTGTGCACCGTACACTTTGATGTTTGTATGAAAAAGTACCCAACCTAGGGACGCGTAGAGCAAATTTGTACCCCCGGGCATGTTGTCGATTGACATTCTGGTTGCACTTTTCATCATCTGGGGTGCGTTCCTGACACGTTTTGAGGGGTTTTAGCAAAAAAAAAATTTTCGACTACTCGAGCTCTCTGGCCCGTTCGGTGCACATTTTTGAAAAAAGCTAGGGAGCTGCCCCTAGGTTCGGGGTGTCACAAAATGTTGAAAAGTGGTCGAAAAACCACTATCCAGAATCGGATGTAGAATCGTTAGACGAACTTAAAATTGTTCTACGACACCCATCTGCGACGTTTAGTATTCGAGATATGGCCCGTCCTAGGTCTGACCGAGCAATTTTTGTTCCGCGCACTTTGTGCACCGTACACTTTGATGTTTGTATGAAAAAGTACCCTACCTAGGGACGCGTAGAGCAAATTTGTACCCCCGGGCATGTTGTCGATTGACATTCTGGTTGCACTTTTCATCATCTGGGGTGCGTTCCTGACACGTTTTGAGGGGTTTTAGCAAAAAAAAAATTTTCGACTACTCGAGCTCTCTGGCCCGTTCGGTGCACATTTTTGAAAAAAGCTAGGGAGCTGCCCCTAGGTTCGGGGTGTCACAAAATGTTGAAAAGTGGTCGAAAAACCACTATCCAGAATCGGATGTAGAATCGTTAGACGAACTTAAAATTGTTCTACGACACCCATCTGCGACGTTTAGTATTCGAGATATGGCCCGTCCTAGGTCTGACCGAGCAATTTTTGTTCCGCGCACTTTGTGCACCGTACACTTTGATGTTTGTACGAAAAAGTACCCTACCTAGGGACGCGTAGAGCAAATTTGTACCCCCGGGCATGTTGTCGATTGACATTCTGGTTGCACTTTTCATCATCTAGGGTGCGTTCCTGACACGTTTTTAGGGGTTTTAGCAAAAAAAAATTTTTCGACTGCTCGAGCTCTCTGGCCCGTTCGGTGCACATTTTTGAAAAAAGCTAGGGAGCTGCCCCTAGGTTCGGGGTGTCACAAAATGTTGAAAAGTGGTCGAAAAACCACTATCCAGAATCGGATGTAGAATCGTTAGACGAACTTAAAATTGTTCTACGACACCCATCTGCGACGTTTAGTATTCGAGATATAGCACTTTGTAGGTCTGACCGAGCAATTTTGTACTAAAATGTATGGTGAACATGTAATTCATTAAATAACATTGACTTGCATCGTGCCCTACTTCATCGGCACAGCTGTTATTGACTATCATTAGTGGAAATGGATTGAGTTTGACCATTTTCAGCCCATTTCCTATGCCGTGCACCAACATTGTGTACCGATCAGGGAAAGTACGCTA
>NW_026054442.1:40000-45000 GCF_943734685.1 Anopheles coluzzii | reverse complement strand
CTGTTTGGATGAGGATCTTGTAAATTATAGCTGTTATACTGAGCCTTATGCGGTTTCACTTTCTAGGAAGCTTGTACTTAGACATGCATGGCTTAACCTTTGAGACGAGCGTATATCACTGGTAGGATCAACCAGAATTCGAGTCAATTGCTTGAACACGAACTACACTCTTGATCACGCGAGGCGCAAGTCCCCCGTGACCACCGAGATTTGTTCTGCGACGCCAGAGCGTCCGTTGGCGCCACTCGATAGACTGCACAAGCAGGCAACGTCGGATGCATTGCACACGGCTAGCGGATCTCTCTGCACTGCGTCGGGTGTCCCAACGTATGTCTGGAGACATTGCTATGCCGGTACGGCACTCTGCGCACTCTTTCTTGTCCTCTTCGAGCGACGGGCCTCTAAGCGGGGTTGTATGCCGGTACGACACATCGACTGGTACATTGCACGCACTAACGATCTCTCTGCACTGCATGGAACTCATTCGTAACCACCGTGACGGGAGACTTTGCTAGTACGCACGATACTCTGCGCATGTGTACATGTTTTACAACCCAGCCAACTTGAGCACCTAGGGGAAGTTGTGATGCCATCTGAACACCCACCGACTGATGCATTGAACGGCTAAAGTTGACCTTCAATCCGAACTGGCACTCTGCGGCGTGGAGGCAGTTGCGCGACCACTCCTATCCCAAACCAACAAAGCAAGGTGTATCCTACGTGCTCGGTACAAGCACACCACGACGGGACACATTGAACGGTTCAGCGATCTCTCTGCACTAGTGGAAGAACTCCAACGTGATACGGGAGACTTTGCTACAGCGGCTTCTCTGCACTTCTGGGCTACCACCTTGTGACGGGAGACATTGCTAGCGGTCACTCTGCACTAGTGATGGTACACCACCGTGATACGGGAGACATTGCTAACGGCCACTCTGCACAGGTGCCAATACCACCTTGTGACGGGAAACATTGCTAGGCACCGATCGGCATCTCTGCGCGATTACTTGACGCACACCCAACTAAGTCAACTGTTGGACTTTTTCGTAATCACGGCGGGACACATTGAACGAGCTCTAACGGATCTCTGCACGCATGGAACATGGTGGCGGGAATCATTGCTAGAACCGAACGGCGCCTCTGCGCGATGTACAAACAAGCTCAACAGGAACCTCGTATCGGCTGCCGAGCCGGAGCCCGAACAACTTGGATTTTCACCTCTAATTTATATCAACTCACCACTCCCCGAGGGAACCGCAGAATTGCTTCTGGGTCCCGTATCGTTATTTGCGATTCGTGTTTGCATTACACTACATTGAACTATTCCAACTTGTTTATCCGCATGGCGAACATTTGCTGCATTGAACATTAAAGTTCCACTTCGCTCTCCCCTACGTGGGTCTGAGCTTCACTCTCAGGGAAAAAATATGCCACATTGGTTAGGGAAACCCGGTTTCATCACGCTATGTGCCCTGCACCACCAGCTTAGCGTGAATGCTTCGAGTTTCCCTAAGAAGTTCGATTGGTCTTGCAGAGTTTAAAGACAACGAAGCTTAGTTTCAAGCAATGATATAATATACGCGTATTAAAAACCCTTAACTGTTACAACTTTTATGCTTGAAACCATCGCAACGAAGTCTTTGGGTCCGTAGACCCGTGATGTACTGCTCCAGGAAACGTTTTGAAAGAGTGGAAACTCAAAATCATAGGTTAAGATCATCGGCAGAACCCACCAGACACCACTTTTGCTTCATAAGTTCGGCCTATAGTCATATGACGATTTTCATCGGGGAGGGGACGTATGACCCAAACGGGGGCTTATATGACCCACGGACACTGCAAACCATGCTCCTACGACTAAATAGAGGTTAAAACTACGATTTGGTGAAATCTTCATTTTTGACCTCGGAGCAAGGTACCTTCCCTATAGTAGGCAATGAGTAAATGATCATAATCCCAGGAGGGCAAAAAATGGGAACCCGAGAGGAAAGCGCTGTTGGCGCGCCTAAGCTAGTGGCCCGTAGAGTAAAAAGGGTACCCCCAACAAAGTTGTCGTTTCACGTTCTGGTTTCACTTTTCATCATCTAGGGTGCGTTCCTGACACGTTTTGAGGGGTTTTAGCAAAAAAAAATTTTTCGACTACTCGAGCTCTCTGGCCCGTTCGGTGCACATTTTTGAAAAAAGCTAGGGAGCTGCCCCTAGGTTCGGGGTGTCACAAAATGTTGAAAAGTGGTCGAAAAACCACTATCCAGAATCGGATGTAGAATCGTTAGACGAACTTAAAATTGTTCTACGACACCCATCTGCGACGTTTAGTATTCGAGATATGGCCCGTCCTAGGTCTGACCGAGCAATTTTTGTTCCGCGCACTTTGTGCACCGTACACTTTGATGTTTGTATGAAAAAGTACCCTACCTAGGGACGCGTAGAGCAAATTTGTACCCCCGGGCATGTTGTCGATTGACGTTCTGGTTGCACTTTTCATCATCTAGGGTGCGTTCCTGACACGTTTTGAGGGGTTTTAGCAAAAAAAAATTTTTCGACTACTCGAGCTCTCTGGCCCGTTCGGTGCACATTTTTGAAAAAAGCTAGGGAGCTGCCCCTAGGTTCGGGGTGTCACAAAATGTTGAAAAGTGGTCGAAAAACCACTATCCAGAATCGGATGTAGAATCGTTAGACGAACTTAAAATTGTTCTACGACACCCATCTGCGACGTTTAGTATTCGAGATATAGCACTTTGTAGGTCTGACCGAGCAATTTTTGTTCCGCGCACTTTGTGCACCGTACACTTTGATGTTTGTATGAAAAAGTACCCTACCTAGGGACGCGTAGAGCAAATTTGTACCCCCGGGCATGTTGTCGATTGACGTTCTGGTTGCACTTTTCATCATCTAGGGTGCGTTCCTGACACGTTTTGAGGGGTTTTAGCAAAAAAAAATTTTTCGACTACTCGAGCTCTCTGGCCCGTTCGGTGCACATTTTTGAAAAAAGCTAGGGAGCTGCCCCTAGGGTCGGGGTGTCACAAAATGTTGAAAAGTGGTCGAAAAACCACTATCCAGAATCGGATGTAGAATCGTTAGACGAACTTAAAATTGTTCTACGACACCCATCTGCGACGTTTAGTATTCGAGATATAGCACTTTGTAGGTCTGACCGAGCAATTTTTGTTCCGCGCACTTTGTGCACCGTACACTTTGATGTTTGTATGAAAAAGTACCCTACCTAGGGACGCGTAGAGCAAATTTGTACCCCTGGGCATGTTGTCGATTGACGTTCTGGTTGCACTTTTCATCATCTAGGGTGCGTTCCTGACACGTTTTGAGGGGTTTTAGCAAAAAAAAATTTTTCGACTACTCGAGCTCTCTGGCCCGTTCGGTGCACATTTTTGAAAAAAGCTAGGGAGCTGCCCCTAGGTTCGGGGTGTCACAAAATGTTGAAAAGTGGTCGAAAAACCACTATCCAGAATCGGATGTAGAATCGTTAGACGAACTTAAAATTGTTCTACGACACCCATCTGCGACGTTTAGTATTCGAGATATAGCACTTTGTAGGTCTGACCGAGCAATTTTTGTTCCGCGCACTTTGTGCACCGTACACTTTGATGTTTGTATGAAAAAGTACCCTACCTAGGGACGCGTAGAGCAAATTTGTACCCCCGGGCATGTTGTCGATTGACGTTCTGGTTGCACTTTTCATCATCTAGGGTGCGTTCCTGACACGTTTTGAGGGGTTTTAGCAAAAAAAAATTTTTCGACTACTCGAGCTCTCTGGCCCGTTCGGTGCACATTTTTGAAAAAAGCTAGGGAGCTGCCCCTAGGTTCGGGGTGTCACAAAATGTTGAAAAGTGGTCGAAAAACCACTATCCAGAATCGGATGTAGAATCGTTAGACGAACTTAAAATTGTTCTACGACACCCATCTGCGACGTTTAGTATTCGAGATATAGCACTTTGTAGGTCTGACCGAGCAATTTTTGTTCCGCGCACTTTGTGCACCGTACACTTTGATGTTTGTATGAAAAAGTACCCTACCTAGGGACGCGTAGAGCAAATTTGTACCCCCGGGCATGTTGTCGATTGACGTTCTGGTTGCACTTTTCATCATCTAGGGTGCGTTCCTGACACGTTTTGAGGGGTTTTAGCAAAAAAAAATTTTTCGACTACTCGAGCTCTCTGGCCCGTTCGGTGCACATTTTTGAAAAAAGCTAGGGAGCTGCCCCTAGGTTCGGGGTGTCACAAAATGTTGAAAAGTGGTCGAAAAACCACTATCCAGAATCGGATGTAGAATCGTTAGACGAACTTAAAATTGTTCTACGACACCCATCTGCGACGTTTAGTATTCGAGATATAGCACTTTGTAGGTCTGACCGAGCAATTTTGTACTAAAATGTATGGTGAACATGTAATTCATTAAATAACATTGACTTGCATCGTGCCCTACTTCATCGGCACAGCTGTTATTGACTATCATTAGTGGAAATGGATTGAGTTTGACCATTTTAAGCCCATTTCCTATGCCGTGCACCAACATTGTGTACCGATCAGGGAAAGTACGCTACGTACGCGTTCATGGATGTCGATGTTGGTACAAGTTGCCTTTCGGGATAGCCGTGCACCAAAACTGTGTACCGATCAGGGAAAGTACAAGACGGAGGGTGCAGCTCGAGCGTACGCGTTCATAGATGTCGATGTTGGTACACTTGCACCAAAATTGTGTACCAATCAGGGAAAGTACAACACGGAGGGCGCAGCCCGGGCGTACGCAATCATGGATGTCCATGTTGATACAATCTACGTGTACGTACCTAGTTTTTGTAGGAAAAGTTGCAATTAAGTGCTTGTATGCTTAAAATGCTCATCTCAACCGGTCACCTTTTGGCCTGCCCTTTTATAACAGAAACCTAGAAAGATACTCGAGATTTTTGGGTTTTTCCATTCGCCCGGGACGACGAAATGAGCTATGTGCACATCGTGCAGAAAATTGTCTTCGCCACGCATGTT
>NW_026054442.1:25000-30000 GCF_943734685.1 Anopheles coluzzii | reverse complement strand
CGTGCTCGGTACAAGCACACCACGACGGGACACATTGAACGGTTCAGCGATCTCTCTGCACTAGTGGAAGAACTCCAACGTGATACGGGAGACTTTGCTACAGCGGCTTCTCTGCACTTCTGGGCTACCACCTTGTGACGGGAGACATTGCTAGCGGTCACTCTGCACTAGTGATGGTACACCACCGTGATACGGGAGACATTGCTAACGGCCACTCTGCACAGGTGCCAATACCACCTTGTGACGGGAAACATTGCTAGGAACCGATCGGCATCTCTGCGCGATTACTTGACGCACACCCAACTAAGTCAACTGTTGGACTTTTTCGTAATCACGGCGGGACACATTGAACGAGCTCTAACGGATCTCTGCACGCATGGAACATGGTGGCGGGAATCATTGCTAGAACCGAACGGCGCCTCTGCGCGATGTACAAACAAGCTCAACAGGAACCTCGTATCGGCTGCCGAGCCGGAGCTCGAACAACTTGGACTTTCACCTCTAATTTATATCAACTCACCACTCCCCGAGGGATCCGCAGAATTGCTTCTGGGTCCCGTATCGTTATTTGCGATTCGTGTTTGCATTACACTACATTGAACTATTCCAACTTGTTTATCCGCATGGCGAACATTTGCTGCATTGAACATTAAAGTTCCACTTCGCTCTCCCCTACGTGGGTCTGAGCTTCACTCTCAGGGAAAAAATATGCCACATTGGTTAGGGAAACCCGGTTTCATCACGCTATGTGCCCTGCACCACCAGCTTAGCGTGAATGCTTCGAGTTTCCCTAAGAAGTTCGATTGGTCTTGCAGAGTTTAAAGACAACGAAGCTTAGTTTCAAGCAATGATTTAATATACGCGTATTAAAAACCCTTAACTGTTACAACTTTTATGCTTGAAACCATCGCAACGAAGTCTTTGGGTCCGTAGACCCGTGATGTACTGCTCCAGGAAACGTTTTGAAAGAGTGGAAACTCAAAATCATAGGTTAAGATCATCGGCAGAACCCACCAGACACCACTTTTGCTTCATAAGTTCGGCCTATAGTCATATGACGATTTTCATCGGGGAGGGGACGTATGACCCAAACGGGGGCTTATATGACCCACGGACACTGCAAACCATGCTCCTACGACTAAATAGAGGTTAAAACTACGATTTGGTGAAATCTTCATTTTTGACCTCGGAGCAAGGTACCTTCCCTATAGTAGGCAATGAGTAAATGATCATAATCCCAGGAGGGCAAAAAATGGGAACCCGAGAGGAAAGCGCTGTTGGCGCGCCTAAGCTAGTGGCCCGTAGAGTAAAAAGGGTACCCCCAACAAAGTTGTCGTTTCACGTTCTGGTTTCACTTTTCATCATCTAGGGTGCGTTCCTGACACGTTTTGAGGGGTTTTAGCAAAAAAAAATTTTTCGACTACTCGAGCTCTCTGGCCCGTTCGGTGCACATTTTTGAAAAAAGCTAGGGAGCTGCCCCTAGGTTCGGGGTGTCACAAAATGTTGAAAAGTGGTCGAAAAACCACTATCCAGAATCGGATGTAGAATCGTTAGACGAACTTAAAATTGTTCTACGACACCCATCTGCGACGTTTAGTATTCGAGATATGGCCCGTCCTAGGTCTGACCGAGCAATTTTTGTTCCGCGCACTTTGTGCACCGTACACTTTGATGTTTGTATGAAAAAGTACCCTACCTAGGGACGCGTAGAGCAAATTTGTACCCCCGGGCATGTTGTCGATTGACGTTCTGGTTGCACTTTTCATCATCTAGGGTGCGTTCCTGACACGTTTTGAGGGGTTTTAGCAAAAAAAAAATTTTCGACTACTCGAGCTCTCTGGCCCGTTCGGTGCACATTTTTGAAAAAAGCTAGGGAGCTGCCCCTAGGTTCGGGGTGTCACAAAATGTTGAAAAGTGGTCGAAAAACCACTATCCAGAATCGGATGTAGAATCGTTAGACGAACTTAAAATTGTTCTACGACACCCATCTGCGACGTTTAGTATTCGAGATATGGCCCGTCCTAGGTCTGACCGAGCAATTTTTGTTCCGCGCACTGTGTGCACCGTACACTTTGATGTTTGTATGAAAAAGTACCCTACCTAGGGACGCGTAGAGCAAATTTGTACCCCCGGGAATGTTGTCGATTGACATTCTGGTTGCACTTTTCATCATCTAGGGTGCGTTCCTGACACGTTTTTAGGGGTTTTAGCAAAAAAAAATTTTTCGACTACTCGAGCTCTCTGGCCCGTTCGGTGCACATTTTTGAAAAAAGCTAGGGAGCTGCCCCTAGGTTCGGGGTGTCACAAAATGTTGAAAAGTGGTCGAAAAACCACTATCCAGAATCGGATGTAGAATCGTTAGACGAACTTAAAATTGTTCTACGACACCCATCTGCGACGTTTAGTATTCGAGATATGGCCCGTCCTAGGTCTGACCGAGCAATTTTTGTTCCGCGCACTGTGTGCACCGTACACTTTGATGTTTGTATGAAAAAGTACCCTACCTAGGGACGCGTAGAGCAAATTTGTACCCCCGGGAATGTTGTCGATTGACATTCTGGTTGCACTTTTCATCATCTAGGGTGCGTTCCTGACACGTTTTTAGGGGTTTTAGCAAAAAAAAATTTTTCGACTACTCGAGCTCTCTGGCCCGTTCGGTGCACATTTTTGAAAAAAGCTAGGGAGCTGCCCCTAGGTTCGGGGTGTCACAAAATGTTGAAAAGTGGTCGAAAAACCACTATCCAGAATCGGATGTAGAATCGTTAGACGAACTTAAAATTGTTCTACGACACCCATCTGCGACGTTTAGTATTCGAGATATGGCCCGTCCTAGGTCTGACCGAGCAATTTTTGTTCCGCGCACTTTGTGCACCGTACACTTTGATGTTTGTATGAAAAAGTACCCTACCTAGGGACGCGTAGAGCAAATTTGTACCCCCGGGCATGTTGTCGATTGACGTTCTGGTTGCACTTTTCATCATCTAGGGTGCGTTCCTGACACGTTTTGAGGGGTTTTAGCAAAAAAAAAATTTTCGACTACTCGAGCTCTCTGGCCCGTTCGGTGCACATTTTTGAAAAAAGCTAGGGAGCTGCCCCTAGGTTCGGGGTGTCACAAAATGTTGAAAAGTGGTCGAAAAACCACTATCCAGAATCGGATGTAGAATCGTTAGACGAACTTAAAATTGTTCTACGACACCCATCTGCGACGTTTAGTATTCGAGATATGGCCCGTCCTAGGTCTGACCGAGCAATTTTTGTTCCGCGCACTGTGTGCACCGTACACTTTGATGTTTGTATGAAAAAGTACCCTACCTAGGGACGCGTAGAGCAAATTTGTACCCCCGGGCATGTTGTCGATTGACATTCTGGTTGCACTTTTCATCATCTAGGGTGCGTTCCTGACACGTTTTGAGGGGTTTTAGCAAAAAAAAAAATTTTCGACTACTCGAGCTCTCTGGCCCGTTCGGTGCACATTTTTGAAAAAAGCTAGGGAGCTGCCCCTAGGTTCGGGGTGTCACAAAATGTTGAAAAGTGGTCGAAAAACCACTATCCAGAATCGGATGTAGAATCGTTAGACGAACTTAAAATTGTTCTACGACACCCATCTGCGACGTTTAGTATTCGAGATATAGCACTTTGTAGGTCTGACCGAGCAATTTTGTACTGAAATGTATGGTGAACATGTAATTCATTAAATAACATTGACTTGCATCGTGCCCTACTTCATCGGCACAGCTGTTATTGACTATCTTTAGTGGAAATGGATTGAGTTTGACCATTTTAAGCCCATTTCCTATGCCGTGCACCAACATTGTGTACCGATCAGGGAAAGTACGCTACGTACGCGTTCATGGATGTCGATGTTGGTACAAGTTGCCTTTCGGGATAGCCGTGCACCAAAACTGTGTACCGATCAGGGAAAGTACAAGACGGAGGGTGCAGCTCGAGCGTACGCGTTCATAGATGTCGATGTTGGTACACTTGCACCAAAATTGTGTACCAATCAGGGAAAGTACAACACGGAGGGCGCAGCCCGGGCGTACGCAATCATGGATGTCCATGTTGATACAATCTACGTGTACGTACCTAGTTTTTGTAGGAAAAGTTGCAATTAAGTGCTTGCATGCTTAAAATGCTCATCTCAACCGGTCACCTTTTGGCCTGCCCTTTTATAACAGAAACCTAGAAAGATACTCGAGATTTTTGTGTTTTTCCATTCGCCCGGGACGACGAAATGAGCTATGTGCACATCGTGCAGAAAATTGTCTTCGCCACGCATGTTTTTGTCCATCCACTCATATAATCACCCGCATTTGTGTTCAACACGGACGGCGCAGCCCGAGCGAACGCGTTAATGTTTATGTTTGTACACACTGCTTGTACGATTCTAGGATTTGGTAATTGCGTCACAGTGCCCGACCGTCGCGGACACCATTCTTGGACAGAAGTCCTAGTACGTAGAGTACTTTCCCTAGGTATGTGCTCGTTCGTGACTATCGTTGCGTGCTTACGGACACGCTTGGGTATGTTTACCATACAAGGTTTACTAGGGAAACCTGGGAAGGACGCTTGCCCTCCCGTCGCGGACACCATTCTTGGAAAGAAGTCCTAGTACGTAGCGTTCCTTATTTTACTTGATCAGTTTGTAATGCATTCGCTTTGTTCCATCGACTTCTGCTACTGCTCACTAAGGGGTGTTCGTTTGCGATGTGTACGATAAGCAACTGTCTATCGTAACCAGCAGTTAATCAACACTTTTTACCCAAGTCATAGCAACATAGAGTACTTTTCCTAATCGGTACACAATTTTGGTGCACCTCTAACCTCGCCGGCACTTTATCGTTACGTTTTGTGCACAACCTAGGGACGTGGTGTAAGTTTCATGATTTTTATGTTTGATTTGGTTTATTATGATTGAAAAATACGCTACGTCCCAGAAATTGGAGCTCGACTACTTCCTCCATGTGGCGAAAAAAGTTACTGGGCAACGCCTAGCTTAT
>NW_026054442.1:10000-15000 GCF_943734685.1 Anopheles coluzzii | reverse complement strand
ACCAACAAAGCAAGGTGTATCCTACGTGCTCGGTACAAGCACACCACGACGGGACACATTGAACGGTTCAGCGATCTCTCTGCACTAGTGGAAGAACTCCAACGTGATACGGGAGACTTTGCTACAGCGGCTTCTCTGCACTTCTGGGCTACCACCTTGTGACGGGAGACATTGCTAGCGGTCACTCTGCACTAGTGATGGTACACCACCGTGATACGGGAGACATTGCTAACGGCCACTCTGCACAGGTGCCAATACCACCTTGTGACGGGAAACATTGCTAGGAACCGATCGGCATCTCTGCGCGATTACTTGACGCACACCCAACTAAGTCAACTGTTGGACTTTTTCGTAATCACGGCGGGACACATTGAACGAGCTCTAACGGATCTCTGCACGCATGGAACATGGTGGCGGGAATCATTGCTAGAACCGAACGGCGCCTCTGCGCGATGTACAAACAAGCTCAACAGGAACCTCGTATCGGCTGCCGAGCCGGAGCTCGAACAACTTGGACTTTCACCTCTAATTTATATCAACTCACCACTCCCCGAGGGATCCGCAGAATTGCTTCTGGGTCCCGTATCGTTATTTGCGATTCGTGTTTGCATTACACTACATTGAACTATTCCAACTTGTTTATCCGCATGGCGAACATTTGCTGCATTGAACATTAAAGTTCCACTTCGCTCTCCCCTACGTGGGTCTGAGCTTCACTCTCAGGGAAAAAATATGCCACATTGGTTAGGGAAACCCGGTTTCATCACGCTATGTGCCCTGCACCACCAGCTTAGCGTGAATGCTTCGAGTTTCCCTAAGAAGTTCGATTGGTCTTGCAGAGTTTAAAGACAACGAAGCTTAGTTTCAAGCAATGATTTAATATACGCGTATTAAAAACCCTTAACTGTTACAACTTTTATGCTTGAAACCATCGCAACGAAGTCTTTGGGTCCGTAGACCCGTGATGTACTGCTCCAGGAAACGTTTTGAAAGAGTGGAAACTCAAAATCATAGGTTAAGATCATCGGCAGAACCCACCAGACACCACTTTTGCTTCATAAGTTCGGCCTATAGTCATATGACGATTTTCATCGGGGAGGGGACGTATGACCCAAACGGGGGCTTATATGACCCACGGACACTGCAAACCATGCTCCTACGACTAAATAGAGGTTAAAACTACGATTTGGTGAAATCTTCATTTTTGACCTCGGAGCAAGGTACCTTCCCTATAGTAGGCAATGAGTAAATGATCATAATCCCAGGAGGGCAAAAAATGGGAACCCGAGAGGAAAGCGCTGTTGGCGCGCCTAAGCTAGTGGCCCGTAGAGTAAAAAGGGTACCCCCAACAAAGTTGTCGTTTCACGTTCTGGTTTCACTTTTCATCATCTAGGGTGCGTTCCTGACACGTTTTGAGGGGTTTTAGCAAAAAAAAATTTTTCGACTACTCGAGCTCTCTGGCCCGTTCGGTGCACATTTTTGAAAAAAGCTAGGGAGCTGCCCCTAGGTTCGGGGTGTCACAAAATGTTGAAAAGTGGTCGAAAAACCACTATCCAGAATCGGATGTAGAATCGTTAGACGAACTTAAAATTGTTCTACGACACCCATCTGCGACGTTTAGTATTCGAGATATGGCCCGTCCTAGGTCTGACCGAGCAATTTTTGTTCCGCGCACTTTGTGCACCGTACACTTTGATGTTTGTATGAAAAAGTACCCTACCTAGGGACGCGTAGAGCAAATTTGTACCCCCGGGCATGTTGTCGATTGACGTTCTGGTTGCACTTTTCATCATCTAGGGTGCGTTCCTGACACGTTTTGAGGGGTTTTAGCAAAAAAAAAATTTTCGACTACTCGAGCTCTCTGGCCCGTTCGGTGCACATTTTTGAAAAAAGCTAGGGAGCTGCCCCTAGGTTCGGGGTGTCACAAAATGTTGAAAAGTGGTCGAAAAACCACTATCCAGAATCGGATGTAGAATCGTTAGACGAACTTAAAATTGTTCTACGACACCCATCTGCGACGTTTAGTATTCGAGATATGGCCCGTCCTAGGTCTGACCGAGCAATTTTTGTTCCGCGCACTGTGTGCACCGTACACTTTGATGTTTGTATGAAAAAGTACCCTACCTAGGGACGCGTAGAGCAAATTTGTACCCCCGGGAATGTTGTCGATTGACATTCTGGTTGCACTTTTCATCATCTAGGGTGCGTTCCTGACACGTTTTTAGGGGTTTTAGCAAAAAAAAATTTTTCGACTACTCGAGCTCTCTGGCCCGTTCGGTGCACATTTTTGAAAAAAGCTAGGGAGCTGCCCCTAGGTTCGGGGTGTCACAAAATGTTGAAAAGTGGTCGAAAAACCACTATCCAGAATCGGATGTAGAATCGTTAGACGAACTTAAAATTGTTCTACGACACCCATCTGCGACGTTTAGTATTCGAGATATGGCCCGTCCTAGGTCTGACCGAGCAATTTTTGTTCCGCGCACTTTGTGCACCGTACACTTTGATGTTTGTATGAAAAAGTACCCTACCTAGGGACGCGTAGAGCAAATTTGTACCCCCGGGAATGTTGTCGATTGACATTCTGGTTGCACTTTTCATCATCTAGGGTGCGTTCCTGACACGTTTTTAGGGGTTTTAGCAAAAAAAAATTTTTCGACTACTCGAGCTCTCTGGCCCGTTCGGTGCACATTTTTGAAAAAAGCTAGGGAGCTGCCCCTAGGTTCGGGGTGTCACAAAATGTTGAAAAGTGGTCGAAAAACCACTATCCAGAATCGGATGTAGAATCGTTAGACGAACTTAAAATTGTTCTACGACACCCATCTGCGACGTTTAGTATTCGAGATATGGCCCGTCCTAGGTCTGACCGAGCAATTTTTGTTCCGCGCACTTTGTGCACCGTACACTTTGATGTTTGTATGAAAAAGTACCCTACCTAGGGACGCGTAGAGCAAATTTGTACCCCCGGGCATGTTGTCGATTGACGTTCTGGTTGCACTTTTCATCATCTAGGGTGCGTTCCTGACACGTTTTGAGGGGTTTTAGCAAAAAAAAAATTTTCGACTACTCGAGCTCTCTGGCCCGTTCGGTGCACATTTTTGAAAAAAGCTAGGGAGCTGCCCCTAGGTTCGGGGTGTCACAAAATGTTGAAAAGTGGTCGAAAAACCACTATCCAGAATCGGATGTAGAATCGTTAGACGAACTTAAAATTGTTCTACGACACCCATCTGCGACGTTTAGTATTCGAGATATGGCCCGTCCTAGGTCTGACCGAGCAATTTTTGTTCCGCGCACTGTGTGCACCGTACACTTTGATGTTTGTATGAAAAAGTACCCTACCTAGGGACGCGTAGAGCAAATTTGTACCCCCGGGCATGTTGTCGATTGACGTTCTGGTTGCACTTTTCATCATCTAGGGTGCGTTCCTGACACGTTTTGAGGGGTTTTAGCAAAAAAAAAATTTTCGACTACTCGAGCTCTCTGGCCCGTTCGGTGCACATTTTTGAAAAAAGCTAGGGAGCTGCCCCTAGGTTCGGGGTGTCACAAAATGTTGAAAAGTGGTCGAAAAACCACTATCCAGAATCGGATGTAGAATCGTTAGACGAACTTAAAATTGTTCTACGACACCCATCTGCGACGTTTAGTATTCGAGATATGGCCCGTCCTAGGTCTGACCGAGCAATTTTTGTTCCGCGCACTGTGTGCACCGTACACTTTGATGTTTGTATGAAAAAGTACCCTACCTAGGGACGCGTAGAGCAAATTTGTACCCCCGGGCATGTTGTCGATTGACATTCTGGTTGCACTTTTCATCATCTAGGGTGCGTTCCTGACACGTTTTGAGGGGTTTTAGCAAAAAAAAAAATTTTCGACTACTCGAGCTCTCTGGCCCGTTCGGTGCACATTTTTGAAAAAAGCTAGGGAGCTGCCCCTAGGTTCGGGGTGTCACAAAATGTTGAAAAGTGGTCGAAAAACCACTATCCAGAATCGGATGTAGAATCGTTAGACGAACTTAAAATTGTTCTACGACACCCATCTGCGACGTTTAGTATTCGAGATATAGCACTTTGTAGGTCTGACCGAGCAATTTTGTACTGAAATGTATGGTGAACATGTAATTCATTAAATAACATTGACTTGCATCGTGCCCTACTTCATCGGCACAGCTGTTATTGACTATCTTTAGTGGAAATGGATTGAGTTTGACCATTTTAAGCCCATTTCCTATGCCGTGCACCAACATTGTGTACCGATCAGGGAAAGTACGCTACGTACGCGTTCATGGATGTCGATGTTGGTACAAGTTGCCTTTCGGGATAGCCGTGCACCAAAACTGTGTACCGATCAGGGAAAGTACAAGACGGAGGGTGCAGCTCGAGCGTACGCGTTCATAGATGTCGATGTTGGTACACTTGCACCAAAATTGTGTACCAATCAGGGAAAGTACAACACGGAGGGCGCAGCCCGGGCGTACGCAATCATGGATGTCCATGTTGATACAATCTACGTGTACGTACCTAGTTTTTGTAGGAAAAGTTGCAATTAAGTGCTTGCATGCTTAAAATGCTCATCTCAACCGGTCACCTTTTGGCCTGCCCTTTTATAACAGAAACCTAGAAAGATACTCGAGATTTTTGTGTTTTTCCATTCGCCCGGGACGACGAAATGAGCTATGTGCACATCGTGCAGAAAATTGTCTTCGCCACGCATGTTTTTGTCCATCCACTCATATAATCACCCGCATTTGTGTTCAACACGGACGGCGCAGCCCGAACGAACGCGTTAATGTTTATGTTTGTACACACTGCTTGTACGATTCTAGGATTTGGTAATTGCGTCACAGTGCCCGACCGTCGCGGACACCATTCTTGGACAGAAGTCCTAGTACGTAGAGTACTTTCCCTAGGTATGTGCTCGTTCGTGACTATCGTTGCGTGCTTACGGACACGCTTGGGTATGTTTACCATACAAGGTTTACTAGGGAAACCTGGGAAGGACGCTTG
>NW_026054441.1:97500-100000 GCF_943734685.1 Anopheles coluzzii | reverse complement strand
ACTCCCCGAGGGATCCGCAGAATTGCTTCTGGGTCCCGTATCGTTATTTGCGATTCGTGTTTGCATTACACTACATTGAACTATTCCAACTTGTTTATCCGCATGGCGAACATTTGCTGCATTGAACATTAAAGTTCCACTTCGCTCTCCCCTACGTGGGTCTGAGCTTCACTCTCAGGGAAAAAATATGCCACATTGGTTAGGGAAACCCGGTTTCATCACGCTATGTGCCCTGCACCACCAGCTTAGCGTGAATGCTTCGAGTTTCCCTAAGAAGTTCGATTGGTCTTGCAGAGTTTAAAGACAACGAAGCTTAGTTTCAAGCAATGATTTAATATACGCGTATTAAAAACCCTTAACTGTTACAACTTTTATGCTTGAAACCATCGCAACGAAGTCTTTGGGTCCGTAGACCCGTGATGTACTGCTCCAGGAAACGTTTTGAAAGAGTGGAAACTCAAAATCATAGGTTAAGATCATCGGCAGAACCCACCAGACACCACTTTTGCTTCATAAGTTCGGCCTATAGTCATATGACGATTTTCATCGGGGAGGGGACGTATGACCCAAACGGGGGCTTATATGACCCACGGACACTGCAAACCATGCTCCTACGACTAAATAGAGGTTAAAACTACGATTTGGTGAAATCTTCATTTTTGACCTCGGAGCAAGGTACCTTCCCTATAGTAGGCAATGAGTAAATGATCATAATCCCAGGAGGGCAAAAAATGGGAACCCGAGAGGAAAGCGCTGTTGGCGCGCCTAAGCTAGTGGCCCGTAGAGTAAAAAGGGTACCCCCAACAAAGTTGTCGTTTCACGTTCTGGTTTCACTTTTCATCATCTAGGGTGCGTTCCTGACACGTTTTGAGGGGTTTTAGCAAAAAAAAATTTTTCGACTACTCGAGCTCTCTGGCCCGTTCGGTGCACATTTTTGAAAAAAGCTAGGGAGCTGCCCCTAGGTTCGGGGTGTCACAAAATGTTGAAAAGTGGTCGAAAAACCACTATCCAGAATCGGATGTAGAATCGTTAGACGAACTTAAAATTGTTCTACGACACCCATCTGCGACGTTTAGTATTCGAGATATGGCCCGTCCTAGGTCTGACCGAGCAATTTTTGTTCCGCGCACTGTGTGCACCGTACACTTTGATGTTTGTATGAAAAAGTACCCTACCTAGGGACGCGTAGAGCAAATTTGTACCCCCGGGCATGTTGTCGATTGACATTCTGGTTGCACTTTTCATCATCTAGGGTGCGTTCCTGACACGTTTTGAGGGGTTTTAGCAAAAAAAAAAAATTTTCGACTACTCGAGCTCTCTGGCCCGTTCGGTGCACATTTTTGAAAAAAGCTAGGGAGCTGCCCCTAGGTTCGGGGTGTCACAAAATGTTGAAAAGTGGTCGAAAAACCACTATCCAGAATCGGATGTAGAATCGTTAGACGAACTTAAAATTGTTCTACGACACCCATCTGCGACGTTTAGTATTCGAGATATAGCACTTTGTAGGTCTGACCGAGCAATTTTGTACTGAAATGTATGGTGAACATGTAATTCATTAAATAACATTGACTTGCATCGTGCCCTACTTCATCGGCACAGCTGTTATTGACTATCTTTAGTGGAAATGGATTGAGTTTGACCATTTTAAGCCCATTTCCTATGCCGTGCACCAACATTGTGTACCGATCAGGGAAAGTACGCTACGTACGCGTTCATGGATGTCGATGTTGGTACAAGTTGCCTTTCGGGATAGCCGTGCACCAAAACTGTGTACCGATCAGGGAAAGTACAAGACGGAGGGTGCAGCTCGAGCGTACGCGTTCATAGATGTCGATGTTGGTACACTTGCACCAAAATTGTGTACCAATCAGGGAAAGTACAACACGGAGGGCGCAGCCCGGGCGTACGCAATCATGGATGTCCATGTTGATACAATCTACGTGTACGTACCTAGTTTTTGTAGGAAAAGTTGCAATTAAGTGCTTGCATGCTTAAAATGCTCATCTCAACCGGTCACCTTTTGGCCTGCCCTTTTATAACAGAAACCTAGAAAGATACTCGAGATTTTTGTGTTTTTCCATTCGCCCGGGACGACGAAATGAGCTATGTGCACATCGTGCAGAAAATTGTCTTCGCCACGCATGTTTTTGTCCATCCACTCATATAATCACCCGCATTTGTGTTCAACACGGACGGCGCAGCCCGAGCGAACGCGTTAATGTTTATGTTTGTACACACTGCTTGTACGATTCTAGGATTTGGTAATTGCGTCACAGTGCCCGACCGTCGCGGACACCATTCTTGGACAGAAGTCCTAGTACGTAGAGTACTTTCCCTAGGTATGTGCTCGTTCGTGACTATCGTTGCGTGCTTACGGACACGCTTGGGTATGTTTACCATACAAGGTTTACTAGGGAAACCTGGGAAGGACGCTTGCCCTCCCGTCGCGGACACCATTCTTGGAAAGAAGTCCTAGTACGTAGCGTTCCTTATTTTACTT
>NW_026054441.1:85000-87500 GCF_943734685.1 Anopheles coluzzii | reverse complement strand
AGCTCTAACGGATCTCTGCACGCATGGAACATGGTGGCGGGAATCATTGCTAGAACCGAACGGCGCCTCTGCGCGATGTACAAACAAGCTCAACAGGAACCTCGTATCGGCTGCCGAGCCGGAGCTCGAACAACTTGGACTTTCACCTCTAATTTATATCAACTCACCACTCCCCGAGGGATCCGCAGAATTGCTTCTGGGTCCCGTATCGTTATTTGCGATTCGTGTTTGCATTACACTACATTGAACTATTCCAACTTGTTTATCCGCATGGCGAACATTTGCTGCATTGAACATTAAAGTTCCACTTCGCTCTCCCCTACGTGGGTCTGAGCTTCACTCTCAGGGAAAAAATATGCCACATTGGTTAGGGAAACCCGGTTTCATCACGCTATGTGCCCTGCACCACCAGCTTAGCGTGAATGCTTCGAGTTTCCCTAAGAAGTTCGATTGGTCTTGCAGAGTTTAAAGACAACGAAGCTTAGTTTCAAGCAATGATTTAATATACGCGTATTAAAAACCCTTAACTGTTACAACTTTTATGCTTGAAACCATCGCAACGAAGTCTTTGGGTCCGTAGACCCGTGATGTACTGCTCCAGGAAACGTTTTGAAAGAGTGGAAACTCAAAATCATAGGTTAAGATCATCGGCAGAACCCACCAGACACCACTTTTGCTTCATAAGTTCGGCCTATAGTCATATGACGATTTTCATCGGGGAGGGGACGTATGACCCAAACGGGGGCTTATATGACCCACGGACACTGCAAACCATGCTCCTACGACTAAATAGAGGTTAAAACTACGATTTGGTGAAATCTTCATTTTTGACCTCGGAGCAAGGTACCTTCCCTATAGTAGGCAATGAGTAAATGATCATAATCCCAGGAGGGCAAAAAATGGGAACCCGAGAGGAAAGCGCTGTTGGCGCGCCTAAGCTAGTGGCCCGTAGAGTAAAAAGGGTACCCCCAACAAAGTTGTCGTTTCACGTTCTGGTTTCACTTTTCATCATCTAGGGTGCGTTCCTGACACGTTTTGAGGGGGTTTTAGCAAAAAAAAATTTTTTCGACTACTCGAGCTCTCTGGCCCGTTCGGTGCACATTTTTGAAAAAAGCTAGGGAGCTGCCCCTAGGTTCGGGGTGTCACAAAATGTTGAAAAGTGGTCGAAAAACCACTATCCAGAATCGGATGTACAATCGTTAGGCGAACTAAAATTGTTCTACGACACCCATCTGCGACGTTTAGTATTCGAGATATGGCCCGTCCTAGGTCTGACCGAGCAATTTTTGTTCCGCGCACTTTGTGCCACCGTACACTTTGATGTTTGTATGAAAAAGTACCCAACCTAGGGACGCGTAGAGCAAATTTGTACCACCCGGGGCATGTTGTCGATTGACATTCTGGTTGCACTTTCATCATCTGGGGTGCGTTCCTGACACGTTTTGAGGGGTTTTAGCAAAAAAAAAAATTTCGACTACTCGAGCTCTCTGGCCCGTTCGGTGCACATTTTTGAAAAAAGCTAGGGAGCTGCCCCTAGGTTCGGGTGTCACAAAATGTTGAAAAGTGGTCGAAAAACCACTATCCAGAATCGGATGTAGAATCGTTAGACGAACTTAAAATTGTTCTACGACACCCATCCTGCGACGTTTAGTATTCGAGATATGGCCCGTCCTAGGTCTGACCGAGCAATTTTTGTTCCGCGCACTTTGTGCACCGTACTACTTTGATGTTTGTATGAAAAAGTACCCTACCTAGGGACGCGTAGAGCAAATTTGTACCCCCGGGCATGTTGTCGATTGACATTCTGGTTGCACTTTCATCATCTGGGGTGCGTTCCTGACACGTTTTGAGGGGTTTTAGCAAAAAAAAAATTTTCGGACTACTCGAGCTCTCTGGCCCGTTCGGTGCACATTTTTGAAAAAAGCTAGGGAAGCTGCCCCTAGGTTCGGGGTGTCACAAAATGTTGAAAAGTGGTCGAAAACCACTATCCAGAATCGGATGTAGAATCGTTAGACGAACTTAAAATTGTTCTTACGACACCATCTGCGACGTTTAGTATTCGAGATATAGCACTTTGTAGGTCTGACCGAGCAACTTTTTGTTCCGCGCACTTTGTGCACCGTACACTTTGATGTTTGTATGAAAAAGTACCCTACCTAGGGACGCGTAGAGCAAATTTGTACCCCCGGGCATGTTGTCCGATTGACATTCTGGTTTCACTTTTCATCATCTAGGGTGCGTTCCTGACACGTTTTGAGGGGTTTTAGCAAAAAAAATTTTTTCGACTACTCGAGCTCTCTGGCCCGTTCGGTGCACATTTTTGAAAAAAGCTAGGGAGCTGCCCCTAGGTTCGGGGTGTCACATAAATGTTGAAAAGTGGTCGAAAAACCACTATCCAGAATCGGATGTAGAATCGTTAGACGAACTTAAAATTGTTCTACGACACCCATCTGCGACGTTTAGTATTCGAGATATAGCACTTTGTAGGTCTGACCGAGCA
>NW_026054441.1:70000-75000 GCF_943734685.1 Anopheles coluzzii | reverse complement strand
GTACTTAGACATGCATGGCTTAACCTTTGAGACGAGCGTATATCACTGGTAGGATCAACCAGAATTCGAGTCAATTGCTTGAACACGAACTACACTCTTGATCACGCCGAGGCGCAAGTCCCCCGTGACCACCGAGATTTGTTCTGCGACGCCAGAGCGTCCGTTGGCGCCACTCGATAGACTGCACAAGCAGGCAACGTCGGATGCATTGCAACACGGCTAGCGGATCTCTTCTGCACTGCGTCGGGTGTCCCAACGTATGTCTGGAGACATTGCTATGCCGGTACGGCACTCTGCGCACTCTTTCTGTCCTCTTCGAGCTGACGGGCCTCTAAGCGGGGTTGTATGCCGGTACGACACATCGACTGGTACATTGCACGCACTAACGATCGCTCTGCACTGCATGGAACTCATTCGTAAACCACCGTGACGGGAGACTTTGCTAGTACGCACGATACTCTGCGCATGTGTACATGGTTTTACAACCCAGCCAACTTGAGCACCTAGGGGAAGTTGTGATGCCATCTGAACACCCACCGACTGATGCATTGAACGGCTAAAGTTGACCTTCAATCCGAACTGGCACTCTGCGGCGTGGAGGCAGTTGCGCGACCACTCCTATCCCAAACCAACAAAGCAAGGTGTATCCTACGTGCTCGGTACAAGCACACCACGACGGGACACATTGAACGGTTCAGCGATCTCTCTGCACTAGTGGAAGAACTCCATACGTGATACGGGAGACTTTGCTACAGCGGCTTCTCTGCACTTCTGGGCTACCACCTTGTGACGGGAGACATTGCTAGCGGTCACTCTGCACTAGTGATGGTACACCACCGTGATACGGGAGACATTGCTAACCGGCCACTCTGCACAGGTGCCAATACCACCTTGTGACGGGAAACATTGCTAGGAACCGATCGGCATCTCTGCGCGATTACTTGACGCACACCCAACTAAGTCAACTGTTGGACTTTTTCGTAATCACGGCGGGACACATTGAACGAGCTCTAACGGATCTCTGCACGCATGGAACATGGTGGCGGGAATCATTGCTAGAACCGAACGGCGCCTCTGCGCGATGTACAAACAAGCTCAACAGGAACCTCGTATCGGCTGCCGAGCCGGAGCTCGAACAACTTGGACTTTCACCTCTAATTTATATCAACTCACCACTCCCCGAGGGATCCGCAGAATTGCTTCTGGGTCCCGTATCGTTATTTGCGATTCGTGTTTGCATTACACTACATTGAACTATTCCAACTTGTTTATTCCGCATGGCGAACATTTGCTGCATTGAACATTAAAGTTCCACTTCGCTCTCCCCTACGTGGGTCTGAGCTTCACTCTCAGGGAAAAAATATGCCACATTGGTTAGGGCAAACCCGGTTTCATCACGCTATGTGCCCTGCACCACCAGCTTAGCGTGAATGCTTCGAGTTTCCCTAAGAAGTTCGATTGGTCTTGCAGAGTTTAAAGACAACGAAGCTTAGTTTCAAGCAATGATTTAATATACGCGTATTAAAAACCCTTAACTGTTACAACTTTTATGCTTGAAACCATCGCAACGAAGTCTTTGGGTCCGTAGACCCGTGATGTACTGCTCCAGGAAACGTTTTGAAAGAGTGGAAACTCAAAATCATAGGTTAAGATCATCGGCAGAACCCACCAGACACCACTTTTGCTTCATAAGTTCGGCCTATAGTCATATGACGATTTTCATCGGGGAGGGGACGTATGACCCAAACGGGGGCTTATATGACCCACGGACACTGCAAACCATGCTCCTACGACTAAATAGAGGTTAAAACTACGATTTGGTGAAATCTTCATTTTTGACCTCGGAGCAAGGTACCTTCCCTATAGTAGGCAATGAGTAAATGATCATAATCCCAGGAGGGCAAAAAATGGGGAACCCGAGAGGAAAGCGCTGTTGGCGCGCCTAAGCTAGTGGCCCGTAGAGTAAAAAGGGTACCCCCACTCAAAGTTGTCGTTTCACGTTCTGGTTTCACTTTTCATCATCTAGGGTGCGTTCCTGACACGTTTTGAGGGGTTTTAGCAAAAAAAAATTTTTCGACTACTCGAGCTCTCTGGCCCGTTCGGTGCACATTTTTGAAAAAAGCTAGGGAGCTGCCCCTAGGTTCGGGGTGTCACAAAATGTTGAAAGTGGTCGAAAAACCACTATCCAGAATCGGATGTAGAATCGTTAGACGAACTTAAAATTGTTCTACGACACCCATCTGCGACGTTTAGTATTCGAGATATGGCCCGTCCTAGGTCTGACCGAGCAATTTTTGTTCCGCGCACTTTGTGCACCGTACACTTTGATGTTTGTATGAAAAAGTACCCTACCTAGGGACGCGTAGAGCAAATTTGTACCCCCGGGAATGTTGTCGATTGACATTCTGGTTGCACTTTTCATCATCTAGGGTGCGTTCCTGACACGTTTTTAGGGGTTTTAGCAAAAAAAAATTTTTCGACTACTCGAGCTCTCTGGCCCGTTCGGTGCACATTTTTGAAAAAAGCTAGGGAGCTGCCCCTAGGTTCGGGGTGTCACAAAATGTTGAAAAGTGGTCGAAAAACCACTATCCAGAATCGGATGTAGAATCGTTAGACGAACTTAAAATTGTTCTACGACACCCATCTGCGACGTTTAGTATTCGAGATATGGCCCGTCCTAGGTCTGACCGAGCAATTTTTGTTCCGCGCACTTTGTGCACCGTACACTTTGATGTTTGTATGAAAAAGTACCCTACCTAGGGACGCGTAGAGCAAATTTGTACCCCCGGGCATGTTGTCGATTGACGTTCTGGTTGCACTTTTCATCATCTAGGGTGCGTTCCTGACACGTTTTGAGGGGTTTTAGCAAAAAAAAAATTTTCGACTACTCGAGCTCTCTGGCCCGTTCGGTGCACATTTTTGAAAAAAGCTAGGGAGCTGCCCCTAGGTTCGGGGTGTCACAAATGTTGAAAAGTGGTCGAAAAACCACTATCCAGAATCGGATGTAGAATCGTTAGACGAACTTAAAATTGTTCTACGACACCCATCTGCGACGTTTAGTATTCGAGATATGGCCCGTCCTAGGTCTGACCGAGCAATTTTTGTTCCGCGCACTGTGTGCACCGTACACTTTGATGTTTGTATGAAAAAGTACCCTACCTAGGGACGCGTAGAGCAAATTTGTACCCCCGGGAATGTTGTCGATTGACATTCTGGTTGCACTTTTCATCATCTAGGGTGCGTTCCTGACACGTTTTTAGGGGTTTTAGCAAAAAAAAATTTTTCGACTACTCGAGCTCTCTGGCCCGTTCGGTGCACATTTTTGAAAAAAGCTAGGGAGCTGCCCCTAGGTTCGGGGTGTCACAAAATGTTGAAAAGTGGTCGAAAAACCACTATCCAGAATCGGATGTAGAATCGTTAGACGAACTTAAAATTGTTCTACGACACCCATCTGCGACGTTTAGTATTCGAGATATGGCCCGTCCTAGGTCTGACCGAGCAATTTTTGTTCCGCGCACTTTGTGCACCGTACACTTTGATGTTTGTATGAAAAAGTACCCTACCTAGGGACGCGTAGAGCAAATTTGTACCCCCGGGCATGTTGTCGATTGACGTTCTGGTTGCACTTTTCATCATCTAGGGTGCGTTCCTGACACGTTTTGAGGGGTTTTAGCAAAAAAAAAAATTTTCGACTACTCGAGCTCTCTGGCCCGTTCGGTGCACATTTTTGAAAAAAGCTAGGGAGCTGCCCCTAGGTTCGGGGTGTCACAAAATGTTGAAAAGTGGTCGAAAAACACTATCCAGAATCGGATGTAGAATCGTTAGACGAACTTAAAATTGTTCTACGACACCCATCTGCGACGTTTAGTATTCGAGATATGGCCCGTCCTAGGTCTGACCGAGCAATTTTTGTTCCGCGCACTTTGTGCACCGTACACTTTGATGTTTGTATGAAAAAAGTACCCTACCTAGGGACGCGTAGAGCAAATTTGTACCCCCGGGCATGTTGTCGATTGACGTTCTGGTTGCACTTTTCATCATCTAGGGTGCGTTCCTGACACGTTTTGAGGGGTTTTAGCAAAAAAAAAATTTTCGACTACTCGAGCTCTCTGGCCCGTTCGGTGCACATTTTTGAAAAAAGCTAGGGAGCTGCCCCTAGGTTCGGGGTGTCACAAAATGTTGAAAAGTGGTCGAAAAAACCACTATCCAGAATCGGATGTAGAATCGTTAGACGAACTTAAAATTGTTCTACGACACTTCTACGACACCCATCTGCGACGTTTAGTATTCGAGATATGGCCCGTCCTAGGTGCTGACCGAGCAATTTTTGTTCCGCGCACTGTGTGCACCGTACACTTTGATGTTTGTATGAAAAAGTACCCTACCTAGGGACGCGTAGAGCAAATTTGTACCCCCGGGCATGTTGTCGATTGACATTCTGGTTGCACTTTTCATCATCTAGGGTGCGTTCCTGACACGTTTTGAGGGGTTTTAGCAAAAAAAAAAATTTTCGACTACTCGAGCTCTCTGGCCCGTTCGGTGCACATTTTGAAAAAAGCTAGGGAGCTGCCCCTAGGTTCGGGGGTGTCACAAAATGTTGAAAAGTGGTCGAAAAAACCACTATCCAGAATCGGATGTAGAATCGTTAGACGAACTTAAAATTGTTCTACCGACACCCATCTGCGACGTTTAGTATCGAGATATAGCACTTTGTAGGTCTGACCGAGCAATTTTGTACTGAAATGTATGGTGAACATGTAATTCATTAAATAACATTGACTTGCATCGTGCCCTACTTCATCGGCACAGCTGTTATTGACTATCTTTAGTGGAAATGGATTGAGTTTGACCATTTTAAGCCATTTCCTATGCCGTGCACCAACATTGTGTACCGATCAGGGAAAGTACGCTACGTACGCGTTCATGGATGTCGATGTTGGTACAAGTTGCCTTTCGGGATAGCCGATGCACCAAAACTGTGTACCGATCAGGGAAAGTAC
>NW_026054441.1:55000-60000 GCF_943734685.1 Anopheles coluzzii | reverse complement strand
GAGACATTGCTATGCCGGTACGGCACTCTGCGCACTCTTTCTTGTCCTCTTCGAGCGACGGGCCTCTAAGCGGGGTTGTATGCCGGTACGACACATCGACTGGTACATTGCACGCACTAACGATCGCTCTGCACTGCATGGAACTCATTCGTAACCACCGTGACGGGAGACTTTGCTAGTACGCACGATACTCTGCGCATGTGTACATGTTTTACAACCCAGCCAACTTGAGCACCTAGGGGAAGTTGTGATGCCATCTGAACACCCACCGACTGATGCATTGAACGGCTAAAGTTGACCTTCAATCCGAACTGGCACTCTGCGGCGTGGAGGCAGTTGCGCGACCACTCCTATCCCAAACCAACAAAGCAAGGTGTATCCTACGTGCTCGGTACAAGCACACCACGACGGGACACATTGAACGGTTCAGCGATCTCTCTGCACTAGTGGAAGAACTCCAACGTGATACGGGAGACTTTGCTACAGCGGCTTCTCTGCACTTCTGGGCTACCACCTTGTGACGGGAGACATTGCTAGCGGTCACTCTGCACTAGTGATGGTACACCACCGTGATACGGGAGACATTGCTAACGGCCACTCTGCACAGGTGCCAATACCACCTTGTGACGGGAAACATTGCTAGGAACCGATCGGCATCTCTGCGCGATTACTTGACGCACACCCAACTAAGTCAACTGTTGGACTTTTTCGTAATCACGGCGGGACACATTGAACGAGCTCTAACGGATCTCTGCACGCATGGAACATGGTGGCGGGAATCATTGCTAGAACCGAACGGCGCCTCTGCGCGATGTACAAACAAGCTCAACAGGAACCTCGTATCGGCTGCCGAGCCGGAGCTCGAACAACTTGGACTTTCACCTCTAATTTATATCAACTCACCACTCCCCGAGGGATCCGCAGAATTGCTTCTGGGTCCCGTATCGTTATTTGCGATTCGTGTTTGCATTACACTACATTGAACTATTCCAACTTGTTTATCCGCATGGCGAACATTTGCTGCATTGAACATTAAAGTTCCACTTCGCTCTCCCCTACGTGGGTCTGAGCTTCACTCTCAGGGAAAAAATATGCCACATTGGTTAGGGAAACCCGGTTTCATCACGCTATGTGCCCTGCACCACCAGCTTAGCGTGAATGCTTCGAGTTTCCCTAAGAAGTTCGATTGGTCTTGCAGAGTTTAAAGACAACGAAGCTTAGTTTCAAGCAATGATTTAATATACGCGTATTAAAAACCCTTAACTGTTACAACTTTTATGCTTGAAACCATCGCAACGAAGTCTTTGGGTCCGTAGACCCGTGATGTACTGCTCCAGGAAACGTTTTGAAAGAGTGGAAACTCAAAATCATAGGTTAAGATCATCGGCAGAACCCACCAGACACCACTTTTGCTTCATAAGTTCGGCCTATAGTCATATGACGATTTTCATCGGGGAGGGGACGTATGACCCAAACGGGGGCTTATATGACCCACGGACACTGCAAACCATGCTCCTACGACTAAATAGAGGTTAAAACTACGATTTGGTGAAATCTTCATTTTTGACCTCGGAGCAAGGTACCTTCCCTATAGTAGGCAATGAGTAAATGATCATAATCCCAGGAGGGCAAAAAATGGGAACCCGAGAGGAAAGCGCTGTTGGCGCGCCTAAGCTAGTGGCCCGTAGAGTAAAAAGGGTACCCCCAACAAAGTTGTCGTTTCACGTTCTGGTTTCACTTTTCATCATCTAGGGTGCGTTCCTGACACGTTTTGAGGGGTTTTAGCAAAAAAAAATTTTTCGACTACTCGAGCTCTCTGGCCCGTTCGGTGCACATTTTTGAAAAAAGCTAGGGAGCTGCCCCTAGGTTCGGGGTGTCACAAAATGTTGAAAAGTGGTCGAAAAACCACTATCCAGAATCGGATGTAGAATCGTTAGACGAACTTAAAATTGTTCTACGACACCCATCTGCGACGTTTAGTATTCGAGATATGGCCCGTCCTAGGTCTGACCGAGCAATTTTTGTTCCGCGCACTTTGTGCACCGTACACTTTGATGTTTGTATGAAAAAGTACCCTACCTAGGGACGCGTAGAGCAAATTTGTACCCCCGGGCATGTTGTCGATTGACGTTCTGGTTGCACTTTTCATCATCTAGGGTGCGTTCCTGACACGTTTTGAGGGGTTTTAGCAAAAAAAAAATTTTCGACTACTCGAGCTCTCTGGCCCGTTCGGTGCACATTTTTGAAAAAAGCTAGGGAGCTGCCCCTAGGTTCGGGGTGTCACAAAATGTTGAAAAGTGGTCGAAAAACCACTATCCAGAATCGGATGTAGAATCGTTAGACGAACTTAAAATTGTTCTACGACACCCATCTGCGACGTTTAGTATTCGAGATATGGCCCGTCCTAGGTCTGACCGAGCAATTTTTGTTCCGCGCACTGTGTGCACCGTACACTTTGATGTTTGTATGAAAAAGTACCCTACCTAGGGACGCGTAGAGCAAATTTGTACCCCCGGGAATGTTGTCGATTGACATTCTGGTTGCACTTTTCATCATCTAGGGTGCGTTCCTGACACGTTTTTAGGGGTTTTAGCAAAAAAAAATTTTTCGACTACTCGAGCTCTCTGGCCCGTTCGGTGCACATTTTTGAAAAAAGCTAGGGAGCTGCCCCTAGGTTCGGGGTGTCACAAAATGTTGAAAAGTGGTCGAAAAACCACTATCCAGAATCGGATGTAGAATCGTTAGACGAACTTAAAATTGTTCTACGACACCCATCTGCGACGTTTAGTATTCGAGATATGGCCCGTCCTAGGTCTGACCGAGCAATTTTTGTTCCGCGCACTTTGTGCACCGTACACTTTGATGTTTGTATGAAAAAGTACCCTACCTAGGGACGCGTAGAGCAAATTTGTACCCCCGGGCATGTTGTCGATTGACGTTCTGGTTGCACTTTTCATCATCTAGGGTGCGTTCCTGACACGTTTTGAGGGGTTTTAGCAAAAAAAAAATTTTCGACTACTCGAGCTCTCTGGCCCGTTCGGTGCACATTTTTGAAAAAAGCTAGGGAGCTGCCCCTAGGTTCGGGGTGTCACAAAATGTTGAAAAGTGGTCGAAAAACCACTATCCAGAATCGGATGTAGAATCGTTAGACGAACTTAAAATTGTTCTACGACACCCATCTGCGACGTTTAGTATTCGAGATATGGCCCGTCCTAGGTCTGACCGAGCAATTTTTGTTCCGCGCACTGTGTGCACCGTACACTTTGATGTTTGTATGAAAAAGTACCCTACCTAGGGACGCGTAGAGCAAATTTGTACCCCCGGGCATGTTGTCGATTGACATTCTGGTTGCACTTTTCATCATCTAGGGTGCGTTCCTGACACGTTTTGAGGGGTTTTAGCAAAAAAAAAAATTTTCGACTACTCGAGCTCTCTGGCCCGTTCGGTGCACATTTTTGAAAAAAGCTAGGGAGCTGCCCCTAGGTTCGGGGTGTCACAAAATGTTGAAAAGTGGTCGAAAAACCACTATCCAGAATCGGATGTAGAATCGTTAGACGAACTTAAAATTGTTCTACGACACCCATCTGCGACGTTTAGTATTCGAGATATAGCACTTTGTAGGTCTGACCGAGCAATTTTGTACTGAAATGTATGGTGAACATGTAATTCATTAAATAACATTGACTTGCATCGTGCCCTACTTCATCGGCACAGCTGTTATTGACTATCTTTAGTGGAAATGGATTGAGTTTGACCATTTTAAGCCCATTTCCTATGCCGTGCACCAACATTGTGTACCGATCAGGGAAAGTACGCTACGTACGCGTTCATGGATGTCGATGTTGGTACAAGTTGCCTTTCGGGATAGCCGTGCACCAAAACTGTGTACCGATCAGGGAAAGTACAAGACGGAGGGTGCAGCTCGAGCGTACGCGTTCATAGATGTCGATGTTGGTACACTTGCACCAAAATTGTGTACCAATCAGGGAAAGTACAACACGGAGGGCGCAGCCCGGGCGTACGCAATCATGGATGTCCATGTTGATACAATCTACGTGTACGTACCTAGTTTTTGTAGGAAAAGTTGCAATTAAGTGCTTGCATGCTTAAAATGCTCATCTCAACCGGTCACCTTTTGGCCTGCCCTTTTATAACAGAAACCTAGAAAGATACTCGAGATTTTTGTGTTTTTCCATTCGCCCGGGACGACGAAATGAGCTATGTGCACATCGTGCAGAAAATTGTCTTCGCCACGCATGTTTTTGTCCATCCACTCATATAATCACCCGCATTTGTGTTCAACACGGACGGCGCAGCCCGAGCGAACGCGTTAATGTTTATGTTTGTACACACTGCTTGTACGATTCTAGGATTTGGTAATTGCGTCACAGTGCCCGACCGTCGCGGACACCATTCTTGGACAGAAGTCCTAGTACGTAGAGTACTTTCCCTAGGTATGTGCTCGTTCGTGACTATCGTTGCGTGCTTACGGACACGCTTGGGTATGTTTACCATACAAGGTTTACTAGGGAAACCTGGGAAGGACGCTTGCCCTCCCGTCGCGGACACCATTCTTGGAAAGAAGTCCTAGTACGTAGCGTTCCTTATTTTACTTGATCAGTTTGTAATGCATTCGCTTTGTTCCATCGACTTCTGCTACTGCTCACTAAGGGGTGTTCGTTTGCGATGTGTACGATAAGCAACTGTCTATCGTAACCAGCAGTTAATCAACACTTTTTACCCAAGTCATAGCAACATAGAGTACTTTTCCTAATCGGTACACAATTTTGGTGCACCTCTAACCTCGCCGGCACTTTATCGTTACGTTTTGTGCACAACCTAGGGACGTGGTGTAAGTTTCATGATTTTTATGTTTGATTTGGTTTATTATGATTGAAAAATACGCTACGTCCCAGAAATTGGAGCTCGACTACTTCCTCCATGTGGCGAAAAAAGTTACTGGGCAACGCCTAGCTTATGCCCCATTTGTACTTCAATTT
>NW_026054441.1:45000-47500 GCF_943734685.1 Anopheles coluzzii | reverse complement strand
CCTTTCTCTTTATTTATTTGAATTCAAAAAACTTTTTTTTTTTTCACTATTTTTCCTTTCGTGAAAGGTTTTCGTTGCCGCCTTTTTAACATTAAATATGTTCCGGTAACCGTTGTCCTTGTCCTAATCCTTGCAGGTTTCACCGTATCATCACAGAGCTGCGTCAGCGCGCGGACACGTTCGCCGATGTTACGGCAGCTCGCTCGTCATCCGTGAGGCTGCTTCTTCGTTCGGCAAGCTGGGAGCTCGGCAGCTCGTCCCACGGGGGAGGCTGAGCCTCGACCTCCGCTTGCCGTTGCTCCAGCCGCCGCTGCCTCTCTCTCTGCCGCCGGTTAATGCGACGCCGCTCCACTTCCGCTGCAGATGGTGGTAGTCGCCCACGTCGTTGGCGACCCTGCGGAACAGCTCCTAGCACTCCGGTCCGACGCCTTTCCCGGTATTGGAGCTGCATAAAGTTACGCCGCAGTCGCCGCATCTCCATCGTGCGTGGGGAGGGAGGCAATCCCCGGCTGCGCGGGGGGATTGGCGGCTCTGGAGGGCTGACCTCCTCCTCCTCGACCTCCCCTGTCGGCTCCGCTACGTCGTCGGCCGCGTCGTCATTGGCCGCTGCGCGTGCCAAGATAGCCGGGACGACCTCGTCCACGCCGAGCCGCTCCTGCCGACGCCGCTGCCGCATCCGCCGGGCGCTGCGGTTGCGCACCTCTCGGCGTCGCATCAGCCGTCTCCGCTCTGCCTCCGCCATGTCCTCGGGCGGGCTGGATGCAGGAACTGGCTGAGCAGCCTCGGCGGCTGCCAAGTTTTGCTGCTCCTCCCGCCAGTCCTCCTGCAGAACGGAGAGGATCTGCCGAGCCGCTTGCTGGATGCGGTCCCACCACTCCGTACTCTCCAACAGGCGGCTGCCGAGGTTGTCCTCGTCGACGCCGTGCAGCAACTCCGCGCGAACATCCGCGAAGCGGGGACACTGGAACAGTACGTGGGCCACCGACTCGACCGACCCTGCGCACCTGGGACAGTCCGGGGATGGAGCGAACCCGAACACGTGCAGGAACTCGTGGACGAAGGCATGTCCACTGAGAACCTGCGAGAGGTAGAAATCTACCTCTCCGTGTTTCCGCCCCGTCCACAGGCGCACGTCTGGCACTTGTCGGTGGGCCCAACGTAAGTAGCGGCTGGTGTTATTCGCCGCCTCGTCGTCCCACTGTTGCTGCCACAGCTGCAGCGATGACTCATTTTCCTCCTGGCGAATCGCCTCTCGACTGCTGTCCGGGCTTAACTGCAGTCGGTTGTAGCAGCGGGCGTCTTCCTTCACCAGGAGGTGGTATGGCAGTTCTCCGGCTAAAACCACCGCTACCTCGCAGCTCGTGGAGTGGAAGGCGCTCGTGATGCCCTGGGCCAGGGGGCGCTGCACGCGATCCAATATCCGCCTGCACCACTGTAGGTCCGAGGCTTCCGCCCAGACGGGTGCGCCATAGCGGATAATGGACGCGGCCACTGCGGCGAGCAGCTTCCGCTTGCTCACTTGGGGGCCGCTGTGGTTGCGCATGACGACACGCAATGCTCGCACCACACGGAGGGCCTTGTCCACGACCATCTCGACGTGTGGGCGCCACGACAGGTGGTCGTGTAGCATGACCCCCAAGTAGCGGATCGACCGCTTCGAGCGCACTTCCACTCCACAGATGTTCACAGGGATGTTTTTGTATCCGCTTCGCTTGCTCGACACCATCAGCAGCTCCGTCTTCTCCGGCGCCAGGGAGAGTTTGTGCCGCACCATCCAGCTGTTGACCGCTGCCACCGCTTCCTCCGCAATCGCTGCTGCGTGTTCAGGAGTTGTCCCCGCTGCCAGGATCGCAAGATCATCGGCGAATCCCACGATGGAGGCGCCCTCAGGGAGCTCTACGGCTAGCACACCGTCGTACATTATGTTCCACAGTGTGGGGCCCAATATGGACCCCTGTGGAACACCTGCCGATACTCGGCGGGTAACCGGCCCGTCCGCCGTGTCGTACGTAAGCTCCCTGTCGGCGAAGTAGTCCTGCAGTATGCGGCACAACTGCACGGGGACTCCCTTCGCCTGGAGCGCCTCGGCAATGCTCTGCCAGCTAGCCGTGTTGAACGCGTTACGGACGTCCAGGGCCACAACCATGAGGCAGCGCCGGTCACGGTTGTTTGTCCTTCCAAAGGACTTCGCCCTTCGTCCCGCGTCCACGACCTGCTGGATGGCCTGCAGAGTCGATCGCCCTCGCCGGAATCCGAACTGCTGCTCAGACAGTTGCGGACTCTCTGGATCCTCGATGTATTCGTTGAGCCGGTTCAACAGCAGCCGCTCCAAAGCCTTGCCCGTATTGTCGAGCAGGCAAATCGGGCGGAAGGACGACGGCTCGCCCGGTGATTTGCCTGGCTTTGGCAGGAGCACCAGTCGCTGCTTTTTCCACGGCTGCGGAAAGCAGGACGTGTCCAGGCACTCCTGAAACACCCGGCGGAAGGGCTCCGGTTGCTG
>NW_026054441.1:37500-40000 GCF_943734685.1 Anopheles coluzzii | reverse complement strand
GTGCGTTCCTGACACGTTTTGAGGGGTTTTAGCAAAAAAAAAATTTTCGACTACTCGAGCTCTCTGGCCCGTTCGGTGCACATTTTTGAAAAAAGCTAGGGAGCTGCCCCTAGGTTCGGGGTGTCACAAAATGTTGAAAAGTGGTCGAAAAACCACTATCCAGAATCGGATGTAGAATCGTTAGACGAACTTAAAATTGTTCTACGACACCCATCTGCGACGTTTAGTATTCGAGATATGGCCCGTCCTAGGTCTGACCGAGCAATTTTTGTTCCGCGCACTTTGTGCACCGTACACTTTGATGTTTGTACGAAAAAGTACCCTACCTAGGGACGCGTAGAGCAAATTTGTACCCCCGGGCATGTTGTCGATTGACATTCTGGTTGCACTTTTCATCATCTAGGGTGCGTTCCTGACACGTTTTTAGGGGTTTTAGCAAAAAAAAATTTTTCGACTGCTCGAGCTCTCTGGCCCGTTCGGTGCACATTTTTGAAAAAAGCTAGGGAGCTGCCCCTAGGTTCGGGGTGTCACAAAATGTTGAAAAGTGGTCGAAAAACCACTATCCAGAATCGGATGTAGAATCGTTAGACGAACTTAAAATTGTTCTACGACACCCATCTGCGACGTTTAGTATTCGAGATATAGCACTTTGTAGGTCTGACCGAGCAATTTTGTACTAAAATGTATGGTGAACATGTAATTCATTAAATAACATTGACTTGCATCGTGCCCTACTTCATCGGCACAGCTGTTATTGACTATCATTAGTGGAAATGGATTGAGTTTGACCATTTCAGCCCATTTCCTATGCCGTGCACCAACATTGTGTACCGATCAGGGAAAGTACGCTACGTACGCGTTCATGGATGTCGATGTTGGTACAAGTTGCCTTTCGGGATAGCCGTGCACCAAAACTGTGTACCGATCAGGGAAAGTACAAGACGGAGGGTGCAGCTCCAGCGTACGCGTTCATAGATGTCCATGTTGATACAATCTACGTGTACGTACCTAGTTTTTGTAGGAAAAGTTGCAATTAAGTGCTTGTATGCTTAAAATGCTCATCTCAACCGGTCACCTTTTGGCTTGCCCTTTTATAACAGAAACCTAGAAAGATACTCGAGATTTTTGTGTTTTTCCATTCGCCCGGGACGACGAAATGAGCTATGTGCACATCGTGCAGAAAATTGTCTTCGCCACGCATGTTTTTGTCCATCCACTCATATAATCACCCGCATTTGTGTTCAACACGGACGGCGCAGCCCGAGCGAACGCGTTAATGTTTATGTTTGTACACACTGCTTGTACGATTCTAGGATTTGGTAATTGCGTCACAGTGCCCGACCGTCGCGGACACCATTCTTGGACAGAAGTCCTAGTACGTAGAGTACTTTCCCTAGGTATGTGCTCGTTCGTGACTATCGTTGCGTGCTTACGGACACGCTTGGGTATGTTTACCATACAAGGTTTACTAGGGAAACCTGGGAAGGACGCTTGCCCTCCCGTCGCGGACACCATTCTTGGAAAGAAGTCCTAGTACGTAGCGTTCCTTATTTTACTTGATCAGTTTGTAATGCATTCGCTTTGTTCCATCGACTTCTGCTACTGCTCACTAAGGGGTGTTCGTTTGCGATGTGTACGATAAGCAACTGTCTATCGTAACCAGCAGTTAATCAACACTTTTTACCCAAGTCATAGCAACATAGAGTACTTTTCCTAATCGGTACACAATTTTGGTGCACCTCTAACCTCGCCGGCACTTTATCGTTACGTTTTGTGCACAACCTAGGGACGTGGTGTAAGTTTCATGATTTTTATGTTTGATTCGGTTTATTATGATTGAAAAATACGCTACGTCCCAGAAATTGGAGCTCGACTACTTCCTCCATGTGGCGCCAAAAGTTACTGGGCAACGCCTAGCTTATGCCCCATTTGTACTTCAATTTTCATTATCAGGTTTGAAAAATACGCTAAGTCCCAGAAATCTGAACTCGAATACTTTTGCCACGTGGCGCCAAAAGCTACTGAGAAACGCCTAGCCTTTTACCCATTTATAATTTAGTTTTCGTTATAAGTTTTGAACAATACGCAAAGTTCCAAGAATCTGAACTCGAGTACTTTTTACATGTGCCGCCAAAAGCTACTGAGCAACGCCTAGGTTGATACATTTTTGGTACATGGAGTGTATGCATGCAGGCGTACTGCCGTGCTAGACCGGAAAATCGAACTTGCTACTAGAACGTAAAGTAAGTCCCCTAGATAGGTGCTTTTGCATGCCTCTGATCGACGACCATGCAACGTGCGACACGCGTAGCTAGGCTTCCCCAAACAAATTTCCTAGAATAGCCCCAAATTGCACACTTTCAGGGGTATATTTTGGTACCGTGTACCGTGCATGGTACAAGTATCAGTAGCTCGTGCAATTTATTTTGCATCGTGTTGCGGTTGCTGGTGCGTCGGGATAGGAGTGTTTCGAGACTTTCGCCAAGCGTTGGTGCCATTT
>NW_026054441.1:30000-32500 GCF_943734685.1 Anopheles coluzzii | reverse complement strand
CGATGAACCGGAGCTTGTTGGCATCCCGTTCCATCGGAACCCGAGCTCCTTCCCACTGCTGCTTGCGGATTTGGTAAGCAGGGCCAAAGCCGTGCGGTTCCAATTGTTCCGGCAGATCCTGCTTGTGTTGGTCCTTGCTGAGCTTGATGGCCCGTTCCAGGGCAGCGCGTGCGTCCGACTTCATTTGACGCCTTTCCTCGCGCTGCTCCTCGGTCCGGGCCCGGTTGAACCGCCGTTTCATTCCGTGATAATGGCTGCGCAACCGATCAATCTCGGACGTCCACCAATAAACTGGCCGCCGGCCCTGTCGCCTTGGGGGTTGCCTAGGCATGGTGCCATCACAGGCCACCGTGATGGCCTGGGTAAGCTCCTCTGGCGTAGCAACATGCCCAAAAATGTCCTGGTCTCTCAAGATTTCAACGAACAAATCCTTGTCGAAGAATCTTGTGGACCACCTTCCCCCATTCGCTGCTGAGTGTACCTCGTTGTTGGCGCGCTGTCTCGGAACCCTGCCGACCACAAACTTGATAGTATTGTGGTCACTTGGGGTCTCGTCACACACGCGCCAATTGTTGTCCCCTACCAAGGAGGGGCTGCAAAAGGATACGTCCACGATGGAGTTGCGACCATTTGCCCCAATCCAAGTGCTCTGGTTGCCCTGGTTCAGGGGAACCAATCCCAGAGCAGCCGCCGCATCCATCACAACTCCCCCCCTTGATACCCTTTCCCCGTCGTTTGGCCTCCGCTCCATCCCCCATGCACCTGACCAGGCGTTTACATCACCCCCGATCACGGTGTCCCGATTCCGTGGAAGTACAGACACGATTTCGGTCCATTTGCGTTTGTACTCCTCGACAGTCAAATCGGAACCCACGGGTGGTAGGTAGACAGAACAAAAAACGATTCCCCGCATCTCGACCACAACGAAGTCCTCGCGTTGGTTGTCAATGATGCGCTGAAAAGGATAATCCCCAATTGATACCACTGCTACCCGACCAGTGGTATCGGTAACCCAGTTGCTGTTATTATTCGGCACCCAATAGGGGTCCGAGATAATCAGAATATCACAACCCTCGGCACGAGCACTTTGCAAAAGCAAGTCTTGTGCCGTTTGGTCATGGTTGAGGTTCTGTTGGAACACTCTAATCATGACTGGGCTGTGGGGTTACCTTTCCAAAGTAGCGGCAACTGCGCTGGCCCAGCGAATGCCCGATTGCATCCGGGCCCTCGCATCCCAAGCACTTCCGCTCCCTAGTGCACGGTCCCTCGTGCTTATCTTCCGCGCAGCGATGGCATTTGCTACTGCGGTCCTTGCCACGGCAACGGGCAGCAGTATGCCCGTATTCGTAGCACCGGTAGCATTGCCGCCGACGCTCCAAAAGCCGAAGCCTGCAGCATTTGCTGAAACCGACCGTGTATTGCCTTGCCAGGGCCTGGTCGGTCACCGCTATTGCTGGGCAGTCGAAAAATGCGACCAACGTACCGTAATGCGTTTTTACGGTCGTGATCTGGTCGCTGAAAATTTCAACGCCCAGCGCGGCACTCATTTCCAGAGAAATTTCTTCGGACGAAGTGCCAGGCGGAATGTTGGTGCAGTTCACCCGCACTGAGGGTGTCCGCGGACGGCATTTTGCTTTGCCATCAAGGGCCGCAGACACCTCTCTCCAAAGGGTCATCGTTTCCTGGTGCGACATTGGTGCTAGCTCCAGGAGTAGATGACCCTTAAAGTTTGTGCGGATTCTCTGCACATCCTCTTTCTTCACCGTTTCCCTAAGGATAGGCATCATGTCCGCGTGCTTGAATCCCCCAATTGATTCAAGCTCGATGGCGTTTGGCATTCGGCCGGCCCTGGGATTAGAAGCAGGTGCCGGCTTTTGCTTGGGTTGGGGAGCAGAAGGTGGCGTGTTTGCGGCGAGGCTGGCTGCTTGCTCAGCTTCACGCTGCTTCTTCCTCTTCCGTCTCTCCCGGCGCACGGCGGTCTTCCCCTTTACCGTCCGCCATTCTTGCGCACCCTCTTGCCCCTCTAATGGTCCAGATCCCTGGTCCGTCGAACAAATTTCCCCTTCGCAAGGTTCCTCTGCCACAACTACCTTGGCATTCCGACCCTTTCCCTTCTTCTTGCCCTTTTTCCCTTCCTGACCCACCAGCTGTTGTCCCTGTTCCCCATTTCCTCCTGTCTTGGCCTCATTCTCCCTAACTAGTGTGTTGAACATCTCCCGCATAATTCCCCCAAAAACAGTGAGGAATTTGGTGATATCGGTCTCGTCCAAAGGCAAAGATCCCGGTTGCGGCTCCTGATTAGGGCCTGCCAAAGGCCCTAATTCTTGCTCCAACACCGGGTCCTCCACCACGAGATCCTCGGTTCCCGTTCCAACATCAACTCCTGACCCCGCCTCTCCCAGCCAAATTGCTGGAAGATTGTGCAGCAGGGCTAAGACTGAGCCAATTCGCTCTTCCCAATTAGCGAATTGGGGTGTTTTGGCTAAAATAGCCCTGTGCT
>NW_026054441.1:17500-20000 GCF_943734685.1 Anopheles coluzzii | reverse complement strand
TGGTTTCACTTTTCATCATCTAGGGTGCGTTCCTGACACGTTTTGAGGGGTTTTAGCAAAAAAAAATTTTTCGACTACTCGAGCTCTCTGGCCCGTTCGGTGCACATTTTTGAAAAAAGCTAGGGAGCTGCCCCTAGGTTCGGGGTGTCACAAAATGTTGAAAAGTGGTCGAAAAACCACTATCCAGAATCGGATGTAGAATCGTTAGACGAACTTAAAATTGTTCTACGACACCCATCTGCGACGTTTAGTATTCGAGATATGGCCCGTCCTAGGTCTGACCGAGCAATTTTTGTTCCGCGCACTGTGTGCACCGTACACTTTGATGTTTGTATGAAAAAGTACCCTACCTAGGGACGCGTAGAGCAAATTTGTACCCCCGGGAATGTTGTCGATTGACATTCTGGTTGCACTTTTCATCATCTAGGGTGCGTTCCTGACACGTTTTTAGGGGTTTTAGCAAAAAAAAATTTTTCGACTACTCGAGCTCTCTGGCCCGTTCGGTGCACATTTTTGAAAAAAGCTAGGGAGCTGCCCCTAGGTTCGGGGTGTCACAAAATGTTGAAAAGTGGTCGAAAAACCACTATCCAGAATCGGATGTAGAATCGTTAGACGAACTTAAAATTGTTCTACGACACCCATCTGCGACGTTTAGTATTCGAGATATGGCCCGTCCTAGGTCTGACCGAGCAATTTTTGTTCCGCGCACTTTGTGCACCGTACACTTTGATGTTTGTATGAAAAAGTACCCTACCTAGGGACGCGTAGAGCAAATTTGTACCCCCGGGCATGTTGTCGATTGACGTTCTGGTTGCACTTTTCATCATCTAGGGTGCGTTCCTGACACGTTTTTAGGGGTTTTAGCAAAAAAAAATTTTTCGACTGCTCGAGCTCTCTGGCCCGTTCGGTGCACATTTTTGAAAAAAGCTAGGGAGCTGCCCCTAGGTTCGGGGTGTCACAAAATGTTGAAAAGTGGTCGAAAAACCACTATCCAGAATCGGATGTAGAATCGTTAGACGAACTTAAAATTGTTCTACGACACCCATCTGCGACGTTTAGTATTCGAGATATAGCACTTTGTAGGTCTGACCGAGCAATTTTGTACTAAAATGTATGGTGAACATGTAATTCATTAAATAACATTGACTTGCATCGTGCCCTACTTCATCGGCACAGCTGTTATTGACTATCATTAGTGGAAATGGATTGAGTTTGACCATTTCAGCCCATTTCCTATGCCGTGCACCAACATTGTGTACCGATCAGGGAAAGTACGCTACGTACGCGTTCATGGATGTCGATGTTGGTACAAGTTGCCTTTCGGGATAGCCGTGCACCAAAACTGTGTACCGATCAGGGAAAGTACAAGACGGAGGGTGCAGCTCCAGCGTACGCGTTCATAGATGTCCATGTTGATACAATCTACGTGTACGTACCTAGTTTTTGTAGGAAAAGTTGCAATTAAGTGCTTGTATGCTTAAAATGCTCATCTCAACCGGTCACCTTTTGGCTTGCCCTTTTATAACAGAAACCTAGAAAGATACTCGAGATTTTTGTGTTTTTCCATTCGCCCGGGACGACGAAATGAGCTATGTGCACATCGTGCAGAAAATTGTCTTCGCCACGCATGTTTTTGTCCATCCACTCATATAATCACCCGCATTTGTGTTCAACACGGACGGCGCAGCCCGAGCGAACGCGTTAATGTTTATGTTTGTACACACTGCTTGTACGATTCTAGGATTTGGTAATTGCGTCACAGTGCCCGACCGTCGCGGACACCATTCTTGGACAGAAGTCCTAGTACGTAGAGTACTTTCCCTAGGTATGTGCTCGTTCGTGACTATCGTTGCGTGCTTACGGACACGCTTGGGTATGTTTACCATACAAGGTTTACTAGGGAAACCTGGGAAGGACGCTTGCCCTCCCGTCGCGGACACCATTCTTGGAAAGAAGTCCTAGTACGTAGCGTTCCTTATTTTACTTGATCAGTTTGTAATGCATTCGCTTTGTTCCATCGACTTCTGCTACTGCTCACTAAGGGGTGTTCGTTTGCGATGTGTACGATAAGCAACTGTCTATCGTAACCAGCAGTTAATCAACACTTTTTACCCAAGTCATAGCAACATAGAGTACTTTTCCTAATCGGTACACAATTTTGGTGCACCTCTAACCTCGCCGGCACTTTATCGTTACGTTTTGTGCACAACCTAGGGACGTGGTGTAAGTTTCATGATTTTTATGTTTGATTCGGTTTATTATGATTGAAAAATACGCTACGTCCCAGAAATTGGAGCTCGACTACTTCCTCCATGTGGCGCCAAAAGTTACTGGGCAACGCCTAGCTTATGCCCCATTTGTACTTCAATTTTCATTATCAGGTTTGAAAAATACGCTAAGTCCCAGAAATCTGAACTCGAATACTTTTGCCACGTGGCGCCAAAAGCTACTGAGAAACGCCTAGCCTTTTACCCATTTATAATTTAGTTTTCGTTATAAG
>NW_026054441.1:7500-12500 GCF_943734685.1 Anopheles coluzzii | reverse complement strand
GAAAGTCCCCCGGTCGACTCCAGATGGGTTGTCAGCCTCCGCTGAATCAACCGCTCTAAAATTTTCCCCAGCACACTCAGCAAACAAATTGGCCGGTATGACGAGGGCTCCCCAGGTGGTTTCCCCGACTTGGTAAGCAGCACCAGCTGTTGCCGCTTCCATGCGTCGGGGAAAGTGCCTGCCTCCAGTAGCTGCTTATAGCTTTTAGCAAAAACTTCCGGAAAAGCCAGAATTGCCGCAGCTGCAGCCATATTCGGAATGTTGTCGTCCCCCGGAGCTTTCTTGGGGTTGAGTGAGCGGGCAATCTCCTTCAACTCTTCCGCCAACTCCTCCTCCGAGACCGGATCCTGTGGATCCCCACCTACTTCCGTCTCGGGCCACTCCATCGGGGGACGATCGGGAAAGAGCTCATTCACGATGAACCGGAGCTTGTTGGCATCCCGTTCCATCGGAACCCGAGCTCCTTCCCACTGCTGCTTGCGGATTTGGTAAGCAGGGCCAAAGCCGTGCGGTTCCAATTGTTCCGGCAGATCCTGCTTGTGTTGGTCCTTGCTGAGCTTGATGGCCCGTTCCAGGGCAGCGCGTGCGTCCGACTTCATTTGACGCCTTTCCTCGCGCTGCTCCTCGGTCCGGGCCCGGTTGAACCGCCGTTTCATTCCGTGATAATGGCTGCGCAACCGATCAATCTCGGACGTCCACCAATAAACTGGCCGCCGGCCCTGTCGCCTTGGGGGTTGCCTAGGCATGGTGCCATCACAGGCCACCGTGATGGCCTGGGTAAGCTCCTCTGGCGTAGCAACATGCCCAAAAATGTCCTGGTCTCTCAAGATTTCAACGAACAAATCCTTGTCGAAGAATCTTGTGGACCACCTTCCCCCATTCGCTGCTGAGTGTACCTCGTTGTTGGCGCGCTGTCTCGGAACCCTGCCGACCACAAACTTGATAGTATTGTGGTCACTTGGGGTCTCGTCACACACGCGCCAATTGTTGTCCCCTACCAAGGAGGGGCTGCAAAAGGATACGTCCACGATGGAGTTGCGACCATTTGCCCCAATCCAAGTGCTCTGGTTGCCCTGGTTCAGGGGAACCAATCCCAGAGCAGCCGCCGCATCCATCACAACTCCCCCCCTTGATACCCTTTCCCCGTCGTTTGGCCTCCGCTCCATCCCCCATGCACCTGACCAGGCGTTTACATCACCCCCGATCACGGTGTCCCGATTCCGTGGAAGTACAGACACGATTTCGGTCCATTTGCGTTTGTACTCCTCGACAGTCAAATCGGAACCCACGGGTGGTAGGTAGACAGAACAAAAAACGATTCCCCGCATCTCGACCACAACGAAGTCCTCGCGTTGGTTGTCAATGATGCGCTGAAAAGGATAATCCCCAATTGATACCACTGCTACCCGACCAGTGGTATCGGTAACCCAGTTGCTGTTATTATTCGGCACCCAATAGGGGTCCGAGATAATCAGAATATCACAACCCTCGGCACGAGCACTTTGCAAAAGCAAGTCTTGTGCCGTTTGGTCATGGTTGAGGTTCTGTTGGAACACTCTAATCATGACTGGGCTGTGGGGTTACCTTTCCAAAGTAGCGGCAACTGCGCTGGCCCAGCGAATGCCCGATTGCATCCGGGCCCTCGCATCCCAAGCACTTCCGCTCCCTAGTGCACGGTCCCTCGTGCTTATCTTCCGCGCAGCGATGGCATTTGCTACTGCGGTCCTTGCCACGGCAACGGGCAGCAGTATGCCCGTATTCGTAGCACCGGTAGCATTGCCGCCGACGCTCCAAAAGCCGAAGCCTGCAGCATTTGCTGAAACCGACCGTGTATTGCCTTGCCAGGGCCTGGTCGGTCACCGCTATTGCTGGGCAGTCGAAAAATGCGACCAACGTACCGTAATGCGTTTTTACGGTCGTGATCTGGTCGCTGAAAATTTCAACGCCCAGCGCGGCACTCATTTCCAGAGAAATTTCTTCGGACGAAGTGCCAGGCGGAATGTTGGTGCAGTTCACCCGCACTGAGGGTGTCCGCGGACGGCATTTTGCTTTGCCATCAAGGGCCGCAGACACCTCTCTCCAAAGGGTCATCGTTTCCTGGTGCGACATTGGTGCTAGCTCCAGGAGTAGATGACCCTTAAAGTTTGTGCGGATTCTCTGCACATCCTCTTTCTTCACCGTTTCCCTAAGGATAGGCATCATGTCCGCGTGCTTGAATCCCCCAATTGATTCAAGCTCGATGGCGTTTGGCATTCGGCCGGCCCTGGGATTAGAAGCAGGTGCCGGCTTTTGCTTGGGTTGGGGAGCAGAAGGTGGCGTGTTTGCGGCGAGGCTGGCTGCTTGCTCAGCTTCACGCTGCTTCTTCCTCTTCCGTCTCTCCCGGCGCACGGCGGTCTTCCCCTTTACCGTCCGCCATTCTTGCGCACCCTCTTGCCCCTCTAATGGTCCAGATCCCTGGTCCGTCGAACAAATTTCCCCTTCGCAAGGTTCCTCTGCCACAACTACCTTGGCATTCCGACCCTTTCCCTTCTTCTTGCCCTTTTTCCCTTCCTGACCCACCAGCTGTTGTCCCTGTTCCCCATTTCCTCCTGTCTTGGCCTCATTCTCCCTAACTAGTGTGTTGAACATCTCCCGCATAATTCCCCCAAAAACAGTGAGGAATTTGGTGATATCGGTCTCGTCCAAAGGCAAAGATCCCGGTTGCGGCTCCTGATTAGGGCCTGCCAAAGGCCCTAATTCTTGCTCCAACACCGGGTCCTCCACCACGAGATCCTCGGTTCCCGTTCCAACATCAACTCCTGACCCCGCCTCTCCCAGCCAAATTGCTGGAAGATTGTGCAGCAGGGCTAAGACTGAGCCAATTCGCTCTTCCCAATTAGCGAATTGGGGTGTTTTGGCTAAAATAGCCCTGTGCTTCACGGTGTCCCTGATAAACAGCATGAGCTCATGTTTTGCTTTTTGCAATGGGCCCATGGGATTTGACTCTGCTGGATATGCGGTAGCGAAAAATTTCCTGTCGTAAATTTGCCCTGCCTTAGAGCCCTCCCCTTGGCTGTCTTCCGCAATCTGCGGGAGAACAGAGACCCTTTTTGATTTTCCCTCCACCTCTACCGAAGAAGCTCTTCGTAGGGCAGGTGCCTTGGAAGCCATCAGCTGGGTTGTTGATGCCCGTCTACCAAAGCTGGTGGCCGAAGCCTTAGACGGGGACATCGTTCCCAGCGAGCTACGGCGGACGGAATATCTACTCGTCACTGCCTTCGAGGGACTACTTCTACGAACTAAGGTGGAGCGTGTGTTCATCACCATTTTTCTACTGGGTTATTTCTACGGTTAAATCCTATGGAGGTTATTGTGACTGTCTACTTGTTTTCTAAGGAAATTCGCAAGTTTGTTAATTGATTGATTAATTAAGTAATTATTGTCGGGTTTTGGGACGAATTTAATGTCAAATTTTTAAATTAAAACGGAAAATGAATTTATTGTCAAATTTAAAACGAAAGATGTCAATGGATTTCGCGCTGTAATCAAATTGTCAATTAAATTTGCTGTCAATGTGATGAGGCGTTTGATGTCACTGTCAGTCAAGTAATTGATAAAACTGTCAAATCTTTTTGAATGTCAATGGTACTGTGATGTTTTACGTCAATGTCTAATGGATGCAATTTAATGTCATGGGAATAAAGTTATTTTCAAATTGATGCAACGGAGAAAGTATTAACTGGGTTAGATGGTATTGATAATTAAAAGAAAAAGCTAAGGAAGCGAATTAAATGATTGGAAGCGGATTTAAGTTAACTTTAATTAAATTTAGAAAAAGGGGAATTTCATATCATGAAAGAGTTTTCCGAGATTAAAATTTTAGTTTAATAGCTGTCAGTCTATTTGTTGTCAATAACGGTAATGTCAGGTTTAAACAAGCTGTCCAAACAATTTAAATGTGAACAGGGTATGAAGTTGTGTATTTAAAGATTAATAGAATTGAATTTATTATTGTGTAATAAATTGTTACTTGAGCATAAACGATTTTAATTTAATTTAATTGGTTGAATATAAATAATTGATTTTTTAAATTATTATTTATTCGGTTGCAACTGTCAAAGAATTTTAATTATAACTGTCAACCAATTTAAGATGTCAAGGTGACGTTAGGTGTCAGATATTTGAGCTGTCAAGTTAATTATGTGTCAACGTTAGATGTCAAGTGTTAAAATGTCAATCAAACTATTTTGTTATTATTAAGAGAATTTAATATTAATAATTATTTAAATTATTTAAATCAGAAAACTAATAATTTTTTTTAATACATGCAAAGAACCGGGAGAAAAAATGACTACGTGATTATTTAACTTCTACTTGTTAAAGAGTTATTGGTTATGGTTGAAGAAGACGAATTACTATTTAAAAGAAGTTATTGGAAATTTGTTGGTAAATATTGGAATTGTTAAATTATTTTATATGAAAACTAATACAAAGTGTATAAATGTATTAAATATTTGAGATTTGATTTTGTAAGGGAATATAACTAATTGGATTGTGATGGAAAGTATGCTTGTCTAATAGTTGAGCGTTGAGTTTGAAATTGTAATTTATTAATTTGCTCTATTGTGCTTATGGCGTTGTAAGTTAATTATTTTAAATGAAGGATTTTTTAAAACAATTATTCGTTTAAATATTCGAGTGAAAAAAAAAATTAAACATTAATTTTATTTTAAATTGAAAATAATTTGCTCATGGATAGAAAATGAATTAGGGATAATATTTAAATATTCGCAGATGGCTTTCTATGTGTAATTTCAGTTTTTTTCAGGGTTTCCGAGATTTGAATGAGATGAATGAAATGAATGAAATTTAAGAGTGCTTAAAAGTGACAAACTACGTGAGGAGACGTGTGTGCTTCAACATTACAGGTAAAATGGACCAAATGTCCCGTTATATTTTTGTCTATGCTACGGGATACAGGTAAAATGGCTTTCCAGTCACCTTGCTCTACGCTCCCTTAC
>NW_026054440.1:102500-105000 GCF_943734685.1 Anopheles coluzzii | reverse complement strand
AGGGTGCGTTCCTGACACGTTTTGAGGGGTTTTAGCAAAAAAAAAATTTTCGACTACTCGAGCTCTCTGGCCCGTTCGGTGCACATTTTTGAAAAAAGCTAGGGAGCTGCCCCTAGGTTCGGGGTGTCACAAAATGTTGAAAAGTGGTCGAAAAACCACTATCCAGAATCGGATGTAGAATCGTTAGACGAACTTAAAATTGTTCTACGACACCCATCTGCGACGTTTAGTATTCGAGATATGGCCCGTCCTAGGTCTGACCGAGCAATTTTTGTTCCGCGCACTGTGTGCACCGTACACTTTGATGTTTGTATGAAAAAGTACCCTACCTAGGGACGCGTAGAGCAAATTTGTACCCCCGGGAATGTTGTCGATTGACATTCTGGTTGCACTTTTCATCATCTAGGGTGCGTTCCTGACACGTTTTTAGGGGTTTTAGCAAAAAAAAATTTTTCGACTACTCGAGCTCTCTGGCCCGTTCGGTGCACATTTTTGAAAAAAGCTAGGGAGCTGCCCCTAGGTTCGGGGTGTCACAAAATGTTGAAAAGTGGTCGAAAAACCACTATCCAGAATCGGATGTAGAATCGTTAGACGAACTTAAAATTGTTCTACGACACCCATCTGCGACGTTTAGTATTCGAGATATGGCCCGTCCTAGGTCTGACCGAGCAATTTTTGTTCCGCGCACTTTGTGCACCGTACACTTTGATGTTTGTATGAAAAAGTACCCTACCTAGGGACGCGTAGAGCAAATTTGTACCCCCGGGCATGTTGTCGATTGACGTTCTGGTTGCACTTTTCATCATCTAGGGTGCGTTCCTGACACGTTTTGAGGGGTTTTAGCAAAAAAAAAATTTTCGACTACTCGAGCTCTCTGGCCCGTTCGGTGCACATTTTTGAAAAAAGCTAGGGAGCTGCCCCTAGGTTCGGGGTGTCACAAAATGTTGAAAAGTGGTCGAAAAACCACTATCCAGAATCGGATGTAGAATCGTTAGACGAACTTAAAATTGTTCTACGACACCCATCTGCGACGTTTAGTATTCGAGATATGGCCCGTCCTAGGTCTGACCGAGCAATTTTTGTTCCGCGCACTGTGTGCACCGTACACTTTGATGTTTGTATGAAAAAGTACCCTACCTAGGGACGCGTAGAGCAAATTTGTACCCCCGGGCATGTTGTCGATTGACATTCTGGTTGCACTTTTCATCATCTAGGGTGCGTTCCTGACACGTTTTGAGGGGTTTTAGCAAAAAAAAAAATTTTCGACTACTCGAGCTCTCTGGCCCGTTCGGTGCACATTTTTGAAAAAAGCTAGGGAGCTGCCCCTAGGTTCGGGGTGTCACAAAATGTTGAAAAGTGGTCGAAAAACCACTATCCAGAATCGGATGTAGAATCGTTAGACGAACTTAAAATTGTTCTACGACACCCATCTGCGACGTTTAGTATTCGAGATATAGCACTTTGTAGGTCTGACCGAGCAATTTTGTACTGAAATGTATGGTGAACATGTAATTCATTAAATAACATTGACTTGCATCGTGCCCTACTTCATCGGCACAGCTGTTATTGACTATCTTTAGTGGAAATGGATTGAGTTTGACCATTTTAAGCCCATTTCCTATGCCGTGCACCAACATTGTGTACCGATCAGGGAAAGTACGCTACGTACGCGTTCATGGATGTCGATGTTGGTACAAGTTGCCTTTCGGGATAGCCGTGCACCAAAACTGTGTACCGATCAGGGAAAGTACAAGACGGAGGGTGCAGCTCGAGCGTACGCGTTCATAGATGTCGATGTTGGTACACTTGCACCAAAATTGTGTACCAATCAGGGAAAGTACAACACGGAGGGCGCAGCCCGGGCGTACGCAATCATGGATGTCCATGTTGATACAATCTACGTGTACGTACCTAGTTTTTGTAGGAAAAGTTGCAATTAAGTGCTTGCATGCTTAAAATGCTCATCTCAACCGGTCACCTTTTGGCCTGCCCTTTTATAACAGAAACCTAGAAAGATACTCGAGATTTTTGTGTTTTTCCATTCGCCCGGGACGACGAAATGAGCTATGTGCACATCGTGCAGAAAATTGTCTTCGCCACGCATGTTTTTGTCCATCCACTCATATAATCACCCGCATTTGTGTTCAACACGGACGGCGCAGCCCGAGCGAACGCGTTAATGTTTATGTTTGTACACACTGCTTGTACGATTCTAGGATTTGGTAATTGCGTCACAGTGCCCGACCGTCGCGGACACCATTCTTGGACAGAAGTCCTAGTACGTAGAGTACTTTCCCTAGGTATGTGCTCGTTCGTGACTATCGTTGCGTGCTTACGGACACGCTTGGGTATGTTTACCATACAAGGTTTACTAGGGAAACCTGGGAAGGACGCTTGCCCTCCCGTCGCGGACACCATTCTTGGAAAGAAGTCCTAGTACGTAGCGTTCCTTATTTTACTTGATCAGTTTGTAATGCATTCGCTTTGTTCCATCGACTTC
>NW_026054440.1:80000-97500 GCF_943734685.1 Anopheles coluzzii | reverse complement strand
TCGATCCTCTCCAGGTTAGCCGTTGCTAATGCGCTGACCTGTTCCGTGGTCCTTCCCAAAAATGTGAAGGCCACGTCGTCAGCGAACCCGATGATGTCCGCTCGTAGTCCTTCGAGCGGCAAGCGGAGTAGGTCGTCGTACATGACGTTCCAAAGTGTTGGTCCTAGAACCGAACCCTGAGGAACGCCAGCAGATACAGTCCTCGACACTATTCCTTCATCCGTATCGTAGTGGAGCGTTCGGCCAATGAAATAGTTCCGCAGCAACGCCTGCAAATAAGGCGGAGTGTTTTTACGCTGCAGAGCTTGGCCGATCGCTGTCCAGTTTGCCGAGTTAAAGGCATTCCGGACGTCCACCGTTACCACCGCACAGAGACGATCTCCCTTTCGCTTCTTGTCTAGAGCGACTTTCCCGTTGTTCATCACCCGAGTGATGGCATCAACGGTTGAACGCCCTTTACGAAAACCGTATTGGGCGTCCGAAAGTCCCCCGGTCGACTCCAGATGGGTTGTCAGCCTCCGCTGAATTAACCGCTCTAAAATTTTCCCCAGCACACTCAGCAAACAAATTGGCCGGTACGACGAGGGCTCCCCAGGTGGTTTCCCCGACTTGGTAAGCAGCACCAGTTGTTGCCGCTTCCATGCATCGGGAAAAGTGCCTGCCTCCAGTAGCTGCTTGTAGCTTTTGGCAAAAACTTCCGGAAAAGCCAGAATTGCCGCAGCTGCAGCCATATTTGGAACATTGTCGTCCCCCGGAGCTTTCTTGGGGTTGAGTGAGCGGGCAATTTCCTTCAACTCTTCCGCCAACTCCTCCTCCGAGACCGGATCCTGTGGATCCTCACCTACTTCCGTCTCGGGCCACTCCATCGGGGGACGATCGGGAAAGAGCTCATTCACGATGAACTGGAGCTTGTTGGCATCCCGTTCCATCGGAACCCGAGCTCCTTCCCACTGCTGCTTGCGGATTTGGTACGCAGGGCCAAAGCCGTGCGGTTCCAATTGTTCCGGCAGATCCTGCTTGTGTTGGTCCTTGCTGAGTTTGATGGCCCGTTTCAGGGCAGCGCGTGCGTCCGACTTCATTTGACGCCTTTCCTCGCGCTGCTCCTCGGTCCGGGCCCGGTTGAACCGCCGTTTCATTCCATGAAAATGGCTGCGCAACCGATCAATCTCGGGCGTCCACCAATAAACTGGCCGCCGGCCCTGTCGCCTTGGGGGTTGCCTAGGCATGGTGCCATCACAGGCCACCGTGATGGCCTGGGTAAGCTCCTCTGGCGTAGCAACATGCCCAAAAATGTCCTGGTCCCTCAAGATTTCAACGAACAAATCCTTGTCGAAGAATCTTGTGGACCACCTTCCCCCATTCGCTGCTGAGTGTGCCTCGTTGTTGGCGCGCTGTCTCGGAACCCTGCCGACCACAAACTTGATAGTATTGTGGTCACTTGGGGTTTCGTCACACACGCGCCAATTGTTGTCCCCTACCAAGGAGGGGCTGCAAAAGGATACGTCCACGATGGAGTTGCGACCATTTGCCCCAATCCAAGTGCTCTGGTTGCCCTGGTTCAGGAGAACCAATCCCAGAGCAGCCGCCGCATCCATCACAACTCCCCCCCTTGATACCCTTTCCCCGTCGTTTGGCCTCCGCTCCATCCCCCATGCACCTGACCAGGCGTTTACATCTCCCCCGATCACGGTGTCCCGATTCCGTGGAAGTACAGACACGATTTCGGTCCATTTGCGTTTGTACTCCTCGACAGTCAAATCGGAACCCACGGGTGGTAGGTAGACAGAACAAAAAACGATTCCCCGCATCTCGACCACAACGAAGTCCTCGCGTTGGTTGTCAATGATGCGCTGAAAAGGATAATCCCCAACTGATACCACTGCTACCCGACCAGTGGTATCGGTAACCCAATTGCTGTTATTATTCGGCACCCAATAGGGGTCCGAGATAATCAGAATATCACAACCCTCGGCACGAGCACTTTGCAAAAGCAAGTCTTGTGCCGTTTGGTCATGATTGAGGTTCTGTTGGAACACTCTAATCATGACTGGGCTGTGGGGTTACCTTTCCAAAGTAGCGGCAACTGCGCTGGCCCAGCGAATGCCCGATTGCATCCGGGCCCTCGCATCCCAAGCACTTCCGCTCCCTAGTGCACGGTCCCTCGTGCTTATCTTCCGCGCAGCGATGGCATTTGCTACTGCGGTCCTTGCCACGGCAACGGGCAGCAGTATGCCCGTATTCGTAGCACCGGTAGCATTGCCGCCGACGCTCCAAAAGCCGAAGCCTGCAGCATTTGCTGAAACCGACCGTGTATTGCCTTGCCAGGGCCTGGTCGGTCACCGCTATTGCTGGGCAGTCGAAAAATGCGACCAACGTACCGTAATGCGTTTTTACGGTCGTGATCTGGTCGCTGAAAATTTCAACGCCCAGCGCGGCACTCATTTCCAAAGAAATTTCTTCGGACGAAGTGCCAGGCGGAATGTTGGTGCAGTTCACCCGCACTGAGGGTGTCCGCGGACGGCATTTTGCTTTGCCATCAAGGGCCGCAGACACCTCTCTCCAAAGGGTCATCGTTTCCTGGTGCGACATTGGTGCTAGCTCCAGGAGTAGATGACCCTTAAAGTTTGTGCGGATTCTCTGCACATCCTCTTTCTTCACCGTTTCCCTAAGGATAGGCATCATGTCCGCGTGCTTGAATCCCCCAATTGATTCAAGCTCGATGGCGTTTGGCATTCGGCCGGCCCTGGGATTAGAAGCAGGTGCCGGCTTTTGCTTGGGTTGGGGAGCAGAAGGTGGCGTGTTTGCGGCGAGGCTGGCTGCTTGCTCAGCTTCACGCTGCTTCTTCCTCTTCCGTCTCTCCCGGCGCACGGCGGTCTTCCCCTTTACCGTCCGCCATTCTTGCGCACCCTCTTGCCCCTCTAATGGTCCAGATCCCTGGTCCGTCGAACAAATTTCCCCTTCGCAAGGTTCCTCTGCCACGACAACCTTGGCATTACGACCCTTTCCCTTCTTCTTGCCCTTTTTCCCTTCCTGACCCACCAGCTGTTGTCCCTGTTCCCCATTTCCTCCTGTCTTGGCCTCATTCTCCCTAACTAGTGTTTTGAGCATCTCCCGCATAATTCCCCCAAAAACAGTGAGGAATTTGGTGATATCGGTCTCGTCCAAAGGCAAAGATCCCGGTTGCGGCTCCTGATTAGGGCCTGCCAAAGGCCCTAATTCTTGCTCCAACACCGGGTCCTCCACCACGAGATCCTCGGTTCCCGTTCCAACATCAAGTCCTGACCCCGCCTCTCCCAGCCAAATTGCTGGAAGATTGTGCAGCAGGGCTAAGACTGAGCCAATTCGCTCTTCCCAATTAGCGAATTGGGGCGTTTTGGCTAAAATAGCCCTGTGCTTCACGGTGTCCCTGATAAACAGCATGAGCTCATGTTTTGCTTTTTGCAATGGGCCCATGGGATTTGACTCTGCTGGATATGCGGTAGCGAAAAATTTCCTGTCGTAGATTTGCCCTGCCTTAGAGCCCTCCCCTTGGCTGTCTTCCGCAATCTGCGGGAGAACAGAGACCCTTTTTGATTTTCCCTCCACCTCTACCGAAGAAGCTCTTCGTAGGGCAGGTGCCTTGGAAGCCATCAGCTGGGTTGTTGATGCCCGTCTACCAAAGCTGGTGGCCGAAGCCTTAGACGGGGACATCGTTCCCAGCGAGCTACGGCGGACGGAATATCTACTCGTCACTGCCTTCGAGGGACTACTTCTACGAACTAAGGTGGAGCGTGTGTTCATCACCATTTTTCTACTGGGTTATTTCTACGGTTAAATCCTATGGAGGTTATTGTGACTGTCTACTTGTTTTCTACGGAATTTCGCAAGTTTGTTAATTGATTGATTAATTAAGTAATTATTGTCGGGTTTTGGGACGAATTTAATGTCAAATTTTTAAATTAAAACGGAAAATGAATTTATTGTCAAATTTAAAACGAAAGATGTCAATGGATTTCGCGCTGTAATCAAATTGTCAATTAAATTTGCTGTCAGTGTGATGAGGCGTTTGATGTCACTGTCAGTCAAGTAATTGATAAAACTGTCAAATCTTTTTGAATGTCAATGGTACTGTGATGTTTTACGTCAATGTCTAATGGATGCAATTTAATGTCATGGGAATAATCAAATAAGATGATTAAAGTTATTTTCAAATTGATGCAACGGGGAAAGTATTAACTGGGTTAGATGGTATTGATAATTAAAAGAAAAAGCTTAGGAAGCGAATTAAATGATTGGAAGCGGATTTAAGTAAACTTTTATTAAATTTAGGGCATTTGGCTACCTTTTTTTTTTTTTTTTTTTTTTTTTTTTTTTTTTTTTTTTTTTTTTTGTTAACGAAGAGTGAGCATATTCCATCCCCCTCTCCGACTCACCCAACTCGGCCGGTACGCGTGTGGATCGTATTACTTCATGCGGAGTCGTGTGTGCGGTTGCACCCTGGGTCACGACGCATCTTCTGCGGCGATCTGGTCTGATGATTCTGCTTATTACGCTGCTTTCCGTGGTGCGACGCGGTCCCTTTGGTCCTATCGCCCACACTTCGGGTGGGCAATGGGGGGTCTGCATCGTTGGTCACCACTCCAAGCTCGTAAGGCAGTTCTCCTGGAACAAAATTTGACAGAGGAAACAAGAAAAAGGAGAAAGAGATAGAAGAAAGCTGAAAATAGAGTAGAGAAAGGAAAAAAGAAAGCTGGAAAGAAACGAAAGAAAGAGATAAAAGATTAGTAACTTTCCAGCTTACGGTAGCCCTTGCGGCGCGGGTTGTTGCCGTGCCGCAGGGCCCGAGGGACCCCCATTTGCGTCCCTCGCCCGCCGTCTGGCCCGCCTGCGTCGCCTTGCCGTTGGTGGACGCTCAACATCCCATCTCGCTTGGAGAGTGGAGAAGATTGTCCTGGCGGCAGCGCGGACGGCCTCCCACGTATCGCTGCGGGCGCACATTTCCGAGACAATGTTATCCATTGTTACTCGGGAATGGCACCGCTGCTGCATCTCGTTCCGGATCCGATCGAACCGTGGACAGTGGAACAGCACGTGTTCAACGTCTTCCACGGCGTCTCCACATTCAGGGCAGTTGGGCGAGCCTTCCAGAATGCCTTTCTCGACGAAATAGGAGCGCAAGAACCCGTGCCCCGTGAGGAGCTGGGTGAGGAAAAAGTCGACTTCCCCATGCTTGCGGCTGACCCAGAGATTAATGTCTGGAATCAGCCTCCTCGTCTTCAGTCCTGGTGCTCCTGGTTGCCCTGCACCCGTTGTCCACTGGTCCTGCCAGCGCCTCATCGTCTCCTCCCGTTGCCGTTTCCGTATGTCCGATTGAACACCACCACTCGCTGCCTTTTCGTCGTGGCAGCGGATATCCTCCTGCATGAGGAGGACTAACGGGGTGGTGTTGGCGACAACGCAAGCGGCATCATAAGACACGGTCTGGAAGGCGCTGGCGACTCGGAGAGCCCCCGGTCGATGCGCCCTTTGGACCGATTTGCGATGGGTCTCCTTGTCGAGCACCCATCGCCCCCAGGTGGCAACTCCGTATCGGATGATACTGTTGCCGACGTTTACGAGCTGTCTCCTACTGCGGCTCTTAGGACCACGCTTATTCGGCATTAGGCAGGTCAAGGCGTTCGTAATCCGTGAAGCCTTATTGACCACCTTCTCCAGATGCCGGCTGTGGTGCTGTTTGCGGCAGAGGTCCACTCCCAGGTACTTCAGCGTTTCCGTGGATTGGATCGAGTGACCGCCCGCTTGAAGCTCTGCGAGCTGCGGGACATGATGGGTACAAAAGATCATGAACCCGGTCTTTTGGTGGGCAAGTTCCAAACCGACTCCTTGCAGCCACCGCTCGATCCTCTCCAGGTTAGCCGTTGCTAATGCGCTGACCTGTTCCGTGGTCCTTCCCAAAAATGTGAAGGCCACGTCGTCAGCGAACCCGATGATGTCCGCTCGTAGTCCTTCGAGCGGCAAGCGGAGTAGGTCGTCGTACATGACGTTCCAAAGTGTTGGTCCTAGAACCGAACCCTGAGGAACGCCAGCAGATACAGTCCTCGACACTATTCCTTCATCCGTATCGTAGTGGAGCGTTCGGCCAATGAAATAGTTCCGCAGCAACGCCTGCAAATAAGGCGGAGTGTTTTTACGCTGCAGAGCTTGGCCGATCGCTGTCCAGTTTGCCGAGTTGAAGGCATTCCGGACGTCCACCGTTACCACCGCACAGAGACGATCTCCCTTTCGCTTCTTGTCTAGAGCGACTTTCCCGTTGTTCATCACCCGAGTGATGGCATCAACGGTTGAACGCCCTTTACGAAAACCGTATTGGGCGTCCGAAAGTCCCCCGGTCGACTCCAGATGGGTTGTCAGCCTCCGCTGAATTAACCGCTCTAAAATTTTCCCCAGCACACTCAGCAAACAAATTGGCCGGTACGACGAGGGCTCCCCAGGTGGTTTCCCCGACTTGGTAAGCAGCACCAGTTGTTGCCGCTTCCATGCATCGGGAAAAGTGCCTGCCTCCAGTAGCTGCTTGTAGCTTTTGGCAAAAACTTCCGGAAAAGCCAGAATTGCCGCAGCTGCAGCCATATTTGGAACATTGTCGTCCCCCGGAGCTTTCTTGGGGTTGAGTGAGCGGGCAATTTCCTTCAACTCTTCCGCCAACTCCTCCTCCGAGACCGGATCCTGTGGATCCTCACCTACTTCCGTCTCGGGCCACTCCATCGGGGGACGATCGGGAAAGAGCTCATTCACGATGAACTGGAGCTTGTTGGCATCCCGTTCCATCGGAACCCGAGCTCCTTCCCACTGCTGCTTGCGGATTTGGTACGCAGGGCCAAAGCCGTGCGGTTCCAATTGTTCCGGCAGATCCTGCTTGTGTTGGTCCTTGCTGAGTTTGATGGCCCGTTTCAGGGCAGCGCGTGCGTCCGACTTCATTTGACGCCTTTCCTCGCGCTGCTCCTCGGTCCGGGCCCGGTTGAACCGCCGTTTCATTCCATGAAAATGGCTGCGCAACCGATCAATCTCGGGCGTCCACCAATAAACTGGCCGCCGGCCCTGTCGCCTTGGGGGTTGCCTAGGCATGGTGCCATCACAGGCCACCGTGATGGCCTGGGTAAGCTCCTCTGGCGTAGCAACATGCCCAAAAATGTCCTGGTCCCTCAAGATTTCAACGAACAAATCCTTGTCGAAGAATCTTGTGGACCACCTTCCCCCATTCGCTGCTGAGTGTGCCTCGTTGTTGGCGCGCTGTCTCGGAACCCTGCCGACCACAAACTTGATAGTATTGTGGTCACTTGGGGTTTCGTCACACACGCGCCAATTGTTGTCCCCTACCAAGGAGGGGCTGCAAAAGGATACGTCCACGATGGAGTTGCGACCATTTGCCCCAATCCAAGTGCTCTGGTTGCCCTGGTTCAGGAGAACCAATCCCAGAGCAGCCGCCGCATCCATCACAACTCCCCCCCTAGATACCCTTTCCCCGTCGTTTGACCTCCGCTCCATCCCCCATGCACCTGACCAGGCGTTTACATCTCCCCCGATCACGGTGTCCCGATTCCGTGGAAGTACAGACACGATTTCGGTCCATTTGCGTTTGTACTCCTCGACAGTCAAATCGGAACCCACGGGTGGTAGGTAGACAGAACAAAAAACGATTCCCCGCATCTCGACCACAACGAAGTCCTCGCGTTGGTTGTCAATGATGCGCTGAAAAGGATAATCCCCAACTGATACCACTGCTACCCGACCAGTGGTATCGGTAACCCAGTTGCTGTTATTATTCGGCACCCAATAGGGGTCCGAGATAATCAGAATATCACAACCCTCGGCACGAGCACTTTGCAAAAGCAAGTCTTGTGCCGTTTGGTCATGGTTGAGGTTCTGTTGGAACACTCTAATCATGACTGGGCTGTGGGGTTACCTTTCCAAAGTAGGCATTTGGCTACCTTTTTTTTTTTTTTTTTTTTTTTTTTTTTTTTTTTTTTTTTTTTTTTTTTTTTTTTTTTGTTAACGAAGAGTGAGCATATTCCATCCCCCTCTCCGACTCACCCAACTCGGCCGGTACGCTTGTGGTGCGTATTACTTCATGCGGAGTCGTGTGTGCGGTTGCACCCTGGGTCACGACGCATCTTCTGCGGCGATCTGGTCTGATGATTCTGCTTATTACGCTGCTTACCGTGGTGCGACGCGGTCCCTTTGGTCCTATCGCCCACGCTTCGGGTGGGCAATGGGGGGTCGGCATCGTTGGTCACCACTCCAAGCACGTAAGGCAGTTCTCCTGAAACGAGATTTGGATAGAGGAAACAAGAAAAAGGAGAAAGAGATAGAAGAAAGCTGAAAATAGATGAGAGAAGAGAAAAAGAAAGCTGGAAAGAAACGAAATAAATAAAAGATTAATAACTTTCCAGCTTACGGTGGCCCTTGCGGTGCGGGTTGTTGCCGTGCCGCATGGCCTGAGGGACCACCATTTGCGTCCCGCGCCCGCCGTCTGGCCCGCCTGCGTCGCCTTGCCGTTGGTGGACGCTCAACATCCCATCTCGCTTGGAGAGTGGAGAAGATTGTCCTGGCGGCAGCGCGGACGGCCTCCCACGTATCGCTGCGGGTGCACATTTCCGAGACGATGTTATCCATTGTTACTCGGGGATGGCACCGCTGCTGCATCTCATTCCGGATCCGATCGAACCGTGGACAGTGGAACAGCACGTGTTCAACGTCTTCCACGGCGTCACCACATTCAGGGCAGTTGGGCGAGCCCTCCAGGATGCCTTTCTCGACGAAATAGGAGCGCAAGAACCCGTGCCCCGTGAGGAGCTGGGTGAGGAAAAAGTCAACTTCCCCATGCTTGCGGCTGACCCAGAGATTAATGTCTGGAATCAGCCTCCTCGTCTTCAGTCCTGGTGCTCCTGGTTGCCCTGCACCCGTTGTCCACTGGTCCTGCCAGCGCCTCATCGTCTCCTCCCGTTGCCGCTTTCGTATGTCCGATTGAACTCCACCACTCGCTACCTTTTCGTCGTGGCAGCGGATATCCTCCTGCATGAGGAGGACTAACGGGGTGGTGTTGGCAACAACGCAAGCGGCATCATAAGAAACGGTCTGGAAGGCGCTGGCGACTCGGAGAGCCCCCGGTCGATGCGCCCTTTGGACCGATTTGCGATGGGTCTCCTTGTCGAGCACCCATCGCCCCCAGGTGGCAACTCCGTATCGGATGATACTGTTGCCGACGTTTACGAGCTGTCTCCTACTGCGGCTCTTAGGACCACGCTTATTCGGCATCAGGCAGGTCAAGGCATTCGTAATCCGTGAAGCCTTATTGACCACCCTCTCCAGATGCCGGCTGTGGTGCTGTTTGCGGCAGAGGTCCACTCCCAGGTACTTCAGCGTTTCCGTGGATTGGATCGAGTGACCGCCCGCTTGAAGCTCTGCGAGCTGCGGGACATGATGGGTACAAAAGATCATGAACCCGGTCTTTTGGTGGGCAAGTTCCAAACCGACTCCTTGCAGCCACCGCTCGATCCTCTCCAGGTTAGCCGTTGCTAATGCGCTGACCTGTTCCGTGGTCCTTCCCAAAAATGTGAAGGCCACGTCGTCAGCGAACCCGATGATGTCCGCTCGTAGTCCTTCGAGCGGCAAGCGGAGTAGGTCGTCGTACATGACGTTCCAAAGTGTTGGTCCTAGAACCGAACCCTGAGGAACGCCAGCAGATACAGTCCTCGACACTATTCCTTCATCCGTATCGTAGTGGAGCGTTCGGCCAATGAAATAGTTCCGCAGCAACGCCTGCAAATAAGGCGGAGTGTTTTTACGCTGCAGAGCTTGGCCGATCGCTGTCCAGTTTGCCGAGTTAAAGGCATTCCGGACGTCCACCGTTACCACCGCACAGAGACGATCCCCCTTTCGCTTTTTGTCTAGAGCGACTTTACCATTGTCCATCACCCGAGTGATGGCATCAACGGTTGAACGCCCTTTACGGAAACCGTACTGGGCGTCCGAAAGTCCCCCGGTCGACTCCAGATGGGTTGTCAGCCTCCGCTGAATCAACCGCTCTAAAATTTTCCCCAGCACACTCAGCAAACAAATTGGCCGGTATGACGAGGGCTCCCCAGGTGGTTTTCCCGACTTGGTAAGCAGCACCAGTTGTTGCCGCTTCCATGCGTCGGGAAAAGTGCCTGCCTCCAGTAGCTGCTTGTAGCTTTTGGCAAAAACTTCCGGAAAAGCCAGAATTGCCGCAGCTGCAGCCATATTTGGAATATTGTCGTCCCCCGGAGCTTTCTTGGGGTTGAGTGAGCGGGCAATTTCCTTCAACTCTTCCGCCAGCTCCTCCTCCGAGACCGGATCCTGTGGATCCTCACCTACTTCCGTCTCGGGCCACTCCATCGGGGGACGATCGGGAAAGAGCTCATTCACGATGAACTGGAGCTTGTTGGCATCCCGTTCCATCGGAACCCGAGCTCCTTCCCACTGCTGCTTGCGGATTTGGTAAGCAGGGCCAAAGCCGTGCGGTTCCAATTGTTCCGGCAGATCCTGCTTGTGTTGGTCCTTGCTGAGCTTGATGGCCCGTTCCAGGGCAGCGCGTGCGTCCGACTTCATTTGACGCCTTTCCTCGCGCTGCTCCTCGGTCCGGGCCCGGTTGAACCGCCGTTTCATTCCGTGATAATGGCTGCGCAACCGATCAATCTCGGACGTCCACCAATAAACTGGCCGCCGGCCCTGTCGCCTTGGGGGTTGCCTAGGCATGGTGCCATCACAGGCCACCGTGATGGCCTGGGTAAGCTCCTCTGGCGTAGCAACATGCCCAAAAATGTCCTGGTCCCTCAAGATTTCAACGAACAAATCCTTGTCGAAGAATCTTGTGGACCACCTTCCCCCATTCGCTGCTGAGTGTACCTCGTTGTTGGCGCGCTGTCTCGGAACCCTGCCGACCACAAACTTGATAGTATTGTGGTCACTTGGGGTTTCGTCACACACGCGCCAATTGTTGTCCCCTACCAAGGAGGGGCTGCAAAAGGATACGTCCACGATGGAGTTGCGACCATTTGCCCCAATCCAAGTGCTCTGGTTGCCCTGGTTCAGGAGAACCAATCCCAGAGCAGCCGCCGCATCCATCACAACTCCCCCCCTAGATACCCTTTCCCCGTCGTTTGGCCTCCGCTCCATCCCCCATGCACCTGACCAGGCGTTTACATCACCCCCGATCACGGTGTCCCGATTCCGTGGAAGTACAGACACGATTTCGGTCCATTTGCGTTTGTACTCCTCGACAGTCAAATCGGAACCCACGGGTGGTAGGTAGACAGAACAAAAAACGATTCCCCGCATCTCGACCACAACGAAGTCCTCGCGTTGGTTGTCAATGATGCGCTGAAAAGGATAATCCCCAACTGATACCACTGCTACCCGACCAGTGGTATCGGTAACCCAATTGCTGTTATTATTCGGCACCCAATAGGGGTCCGAGATAATCAGAATATCACAACCCTCGGCACGAGCACTTTGCAAAAGCAAGTCTTGTGCCGTTTGGTCATGGTTGAGGTTCTGTTGGAACACTCTAATCATGACTGGGCTGTGGGGTTACCTTTCCAAAGTAGCGGCAACTGCGCTGGCCCAGCGAATGCCCGATTGCATCCGGGCCCTCGCATCCCAAGCACTTCCGCTCCCTAGTGCACGGTCCCTCGTGCTTATCTTCCGCGCAGCGATGGCATTTGCTACTGCGGTCCTTGCCACGGCAACGGGCAGCAGTATGCCCGTATTCGTAGCACCGGTAGCATTGCCGCCGACGCTCCAAAAGCCGAAGCCTGCAGCATTTGCTGAAACCGACCGTGTATTGCCTTGCCAGGGCCTGGTCGGTCACCGCTATTGCTGGGCAGTCGAAAAAAGCGACCAACGTACCGTAATGCGTTTTTACGGTCGTGATCTGGTCGCTGAAAATTTCAACGCCCAGCGCGGCACTCATTTCCAAAGAAATTTCTTCGGACGAAGTGCCAGGCGGAATGTTGGTGCAGTTCACCCGCACTGAGGGTGTCCGCGGACGGCATTTTGCTTTGCCATCAAGGGCCGCAGACACCTCTCTCCAAAGGGTCATCGTTTCCTGGTGCGACATTGGTGCTAGCTCCAGGAGTAGATGACCCTTAAAGTTTGTGCGGATTCTCTGCACATCCTCTTTCTTCACCGTTTCCCTAAGGATAGGCATCATGTCCGCGTGCTTGAATCCCCCAATTGATTCAAGCTCGATGGCGTTTGGCATTCGGCCGGCCCTGGGATTAGAAGCAGGTGCCGGCTTTTGCTTGGGTTGGGGAGCAGAAGGTGGCGTGTTTGCGGCGAGGCTGGCTGCTTGCTCAGCTTCACGCTGCTTCTTCCTCTTCCGTCTCTCCCGGCGCACGGCGGTCTTCCCCTTTACCGTCCGCCATTCTTGCGCACACTCTTGCCCCTCTAATGGTCCAGATCCCTGGTCCGTCGAACAAATTTCCCCTTCGCAGGGTTCCTCTGCCACAACTACCTTGGCATTCCGACCCTTTCCCTTCTTCTTGCCCTTTTTTCCTTCCTGACCCACCAGCTGTTGTCCCTGTTCCCCATTTCCTCCTGTCTTGGCCTCATTCTCCCTAACTAGTGTGTTGAACATCTCCCGCATAATTCCCCCAAAAACAGTGAGGAATTTGGTGATATCGGTCTCGTCCAAAGGCAAAGATCCCGGTTGCGGCTCCTGATTAGGGCCTGCCAAAGGCCCTAATTCTTGCTCCAACACCGGGTCCTCCACCACGAGATCCTCGGTTCCCGTTCCAACATCAACTCCTGACCCCGCCTCTCCCAGCCAAATTGCTGGAAGATTGTGCAGCAGGGCTAAGACTGAGCCAATTCGCTCTTCCCAATTAGCGAATTGGGGCGTCTTGGCTAAAATAGCCCTGTGCTTCACGGTGTCCCTGATAAACAGCATGAGCTCATGTTTTGCTTTTTGCAATGGGCCCAAGGGATTTGACTCTGCTGGATATGCGGTAGCGAAAAATTTCCTGTCGTAAATTTGCCCTGCCTTAGAGCCCTCCCCTTGGCTGTCTTCCGCAATCTGCGGGAGAACAGAGACCCTTTTTGATTTTCCCTCCACCTCTACCGAAGAAGCTCTTCGTAGGGCAGGTGCCTTGGAAGCCATCAGCTGGGTTGTTGATGCCCGTCTACCAAAGCTGGTGGCCGAAGCCTTAGACGGGGACATCGTTCCCAGCGAGCTACGGCGGACGGAATATCTACTCGTCACTGCCTTCGAGGGACTACTTCTACGAACTAAGGTGGAGCGTGTGTTCATCACCATTTTTCTACTGGGTTATTTCTACGGTTAAATCCTATGGAGGTTATTGTGACTGTCTACTTGTTTTCTAAGGAATTTCGCAAGTTTGTTAATTGATTGATTAATTAAGTAATTATTGTCGGGTTTTGGGACGAATTTAATGTCAAATTTTTAAATTAAAACGGAAAATGAATTTATTGTCAAATTTAAAACGAAAGATGTCAATGGATTTCGCGCTGTAATCAAATTGTCAATTAAATTTGCTGTCAATGTGATGAGGCGTTTGATGTCACTGTCAGTCAAGTAATTGATAAAACTGTCAAATCTTTTTGAAGGTCAATGGTACTGTGATGTTTTACGTCAATGTCTAATGGATGCAATTTAATGTCATGGGAATAATCAATAAGATGATTAAAGTTAGTTTCAAATTGATGCAACGGAGAAAGTATTGACTGGGTTAGATGATATTGATAATTAAAAGAAAAAGCTTAGGAAGCGAATTAAATGATTGGAAGCGGATTTAAGTAAACTTTAATTAAATTTAGAAAAGGGGGAATTTCATAACATGAAAGAGTTTTCCGAGATTAAAATTTTAGTTTAATAGCTGTCAGTCTATTTGTTGTCAATAACGGTAAATGTCAGGTTTAAACAAGCTGTCCAAACAATTTAAATGTCAGCAGGGTATGAGGTTGTGTATTTAAAGATTAATAGAATTGAATTTATTATTGTGTAATAAATTGTTACTTGAGCATAAGCGATTTTAATTTAATTTAATTGGTTGAATATAAATAATTGATTTTTTAAATTATTATTTAATCGGTTGCAACTGTCAAAGAATTTTAATTATAACTGTCAACCAATTTAAGATGTCAAGGTGACGTTAGGTGTCAGATATTTGAGCTGTCAAATTAATTATGTGTCAACGTTAGATGTCAAGTGTTAAAATGTCAGATCAAACTATTTTGTTATTATTAAGAGAATTTAATATTAATAATTATTTAAATTATTTAAATCAGAAAGCTAATAATTTTTTTTTTTAATACATGCAGAGAATCAGGAGAAAAAATGACTACGTGATTATTAAAACTTCTACTTGTTAAAGAGTTATTGGTTATGGTTGAAGAAGACGAATTACTATTAAAAAGAAGTTATTGGGAATTTGTTGGTAAATATTAGAATTGTTAAATTATTTTATATGAAAACTAATACAAAGTGTATAGATGTATTAAATATTTGAGATTTGATTTTGTAAGGGAATATAACTAATTGGATTGTGATGGAAAGTATGATTGTCTAATTGTTGAGCGTTGAATTTGAAATTGTAATTTATTAATTTGCTCTATTTTGCTTATGGCGTTGTAAGTTAATTATTTTAAATAAAGGATTTTTTAAAACAATTATTCGTTTAAATATTCGAGTGAAAAAAATTAAATAAATATTTTTTTTAAATTGAAAATAATTTACTCATGGATAGAAAATGAATTAGGGATAATATTAAAATATTCGCAGATGGCTTTCTATGTGTAATTTCAGTTTTTTCAGAGTTTTCGAGATTTGAATGAGATGAATGAAATGAATGAAATTTAAGAGTGCTTAAAAGTGACAAACTACGTGAGGAGACGTGTGTGCTTCAACATTACAGGTAAAATGGACCAAATGTCCCGTTATATTTTTGACTATGCTACGGGATACAGGTAAAATGGCTTTCCAGTCACCTTGCTCTACGCTCCCTTACTGGAGATTTGTTTGTTAGTTTTACGAGAGTTTTGAAATTTGGTTAGGATAGATTTTGAAAATTAAAATTGTTAGTTCTACTGGTTTGGGGAATTATTCTACTTTACGAATGGTGGTTTGATTTTTTTTACGGTTGTGTGTCTTTTCAAAAATTAAGGTATCTTTAAGTTGGATATTAAAAATTTTAATTAATCGAATGATATTGGGAAGTATACAAGGAATTTAAAGTTTATTATTATGTAACAAATTGTAACTTGAGGAACGAAATTTTAATTTAACTTAGTTGGTTAAATATAAATAATTGATTTTTTAAATTATTATTTAATCGGTTGCAACTGTCGAAGAATTTAAATTATAGCTGTCAACCAATTCAAGATGTCAAGGTGACGTTAGGTGTCAGATATATTGAGCTGTCAGTTTGATTATATGTCAACGTCAAATGTCAAGTGTTAAAATGTCAAATCAATTTATTTTGTTATTTTTAAATTAATTAATATTAATAATTATTTAAACTATTTAAATTCATTAATTATTTTTTTTTACATGCAAGGAACCGGGAGAAAAAATAACTACGTGATTATTTAACTTCTGCTTGTAAGAGGGTTATTGGTTATGGTTGGAGAAGACGAATTATTATTTAAAAGAAGCAATTGGAAATTTGTTGGTTGATATTAGAATTTGTTAAATTAATTTATATGAAAACTAATACAAAGTGTATAAATGTATTAGTTAATTGAGATTTAATTTTGTAAGGGAATATAGCTAATTGGATTGTGATGGAAAGTATGCTTGTCTAATTGTTGAGCGTTGAATTTGAAATTGTAATTTATTAATTTGCTCTATTGTGCTTAAGGCGATGCAAGTTAATTATTTTAAATAAAGGATTTTTTAATAAGGGATTTTTTAACAATTATTCGTTTAAATATTTGAGTGAAAAAATTTAATAAATATTTTTTTTTTTTTAAATTGAAAATAATTTGCTCATGGATAAAAATTGAACTGGGGATAATTTTAAAATTTTCGCAGAAGGCTTTCTATGTAAAATTTAAGTTTTTTCAGAGTTTCCGAGATTTGAATGAAATGAATGAAATGAATGAAATGAATGAAATTTAAGAGTTCTTAAAAGTGACAAACTACGTGAGGAGACGTGTGTGCTTCAACGTTACAGGTAAAATGGAACAAGTGTCCCGTTATATTTTTGGCTATGCTACGGGATACAGGTAAAATGGTTTCCGGTCACTTTACTCTACGCTCTACACTGGAGATTATTTTGTTAGTTTTACGAGAGTTTTGAAATTTGGTTAGGATAGATTTTGAAAATTGAAATTGTTAGTTCTACTGGTTTGGGAAATTTTTCTACTTTACGAATGGTGGTTCAAAATGTGTTTGTGAAGTGTTTTGAAAAACTATTTCTATTGTTAGTTTTTTATATATATTATGAAATTAAATGCTGAGGGGGAGAGAGAATCGAAAAAAGAAAATAAATGTAGTTTTATATAATAAGGTTTAGTTGGGGAGCTAATTGAGATTGGGTTAGGTTGTAAATGGGATTTCAAATTCTACTCTATAAAAACTTTAAACTATTTGCCGGTTTGAAAACTCTCGATGTTTCTACGCCGCTTGGAGAAAATCTCGTCGCCGGAACAGATGGAATCGGGAATCTCGCACACAGAACACACTAAGCACAATGTTCTCGCGGACCGCTCAACGAAAGCTTATTTGCTGAAGGCTTGATTTAATTAATTACGCAGATGGCGATGCTAATAAACTAATTGTCTAATAATATTTTTAAATTCAAAGTTTGTTCTTGCGGAGGGCGATTTAATAAAATAATTTTGTTTGCTGAGGGCTTGATATAATATATTGAATTTCTAAGGGCAAACCGTTAACTAAAATAATATATTTGTTTAAAATCATAAAATGTTTTGCAGAAGGCAACTGATAGAAAGGAATTTTATTTCTACGCGGAGGGCGATGCTAATTTCCCGACGGCAAACTGGGATTTATAAAAAGGCAATTTAATAAAAAAATTAAATAAAATTAAATGCAGAAGGCTTATGGCAATCGGAACGGTCAACACAAGAACACTTCACTTTTCACACACACACACACTAGTGATTCCGGCCGAAGTCTCAACGAAAGCTTGATGCAGAAGGCTTAGTTAATTTATTAAAATGCAGAAGGCAATGCTATTAGTATTAAATAATTTATATGGGCAATTTAAAAGTTAATTTAAAATAATATCGAGGATTAGTTGAATGATTTGAAATTTTATCTGAACACTATAGACAAAATTAAAAGGAAAATTTTTAAATAGGTTACCAATGCAGAAGGCTTATTTATTTAATAAAAATATTATATTTCAACTGCAGAAGGCAATGCTAGTTTATCTTATTTTGGGATTTTCTTAATTATTAATTTAAATTTTCTGCAGAAGGCAGTTATTAAAAAAACGCTGAAGGCGATGCTAAATTCCCG
>NW_026054440.1:65000-72500 GCF_943734685.1 Anopheles coluzzii | reverse complement strand
GCACTAGTGGAAGAACTCCAACGTGATACGGGAGACTTTGCTACAGCGGCTTCTCTGCACTTCTGGGCTACCACCTTGTGACGGGAGACATTGCTAGCGGTCACTCTGCACTAGTGATGGTACACCACCGTGATACGGGAGACATTGCTAACGGCCACTCTGCACAGGTGCCAATACCACCTTGTGACGGGAAACATTGCTAGGAACCGATCGGCATCTCTGCGCGATTACTTGACGCACACCCAACTAAGTCAACTGTTGGACTTTTTCGTAATCACGGCGGGACACATTGAACGAGCTCTAACGGATCTCTGCACGCATGGAACATGGTGGCGGGAATCATTGCTAGAACCGAACGGCGCCTCTGCGCGATGTACAAACAAGCTCAACAGGAACCTCGTATCGGCTGCCGAGCCGGAGCTCGAACAACTTGGACTTTCACCTCTAATTTATATCAACTCACCACTCCCCGAGGGATCCGCAGAATTGCTTCTGGGTCCCGTATCGTTATTTGCGATTCGTGTTTGCATTACACTACATTGAACTATTCCAACTTGTTTATCCGCATGGCGAACATTTGCTGCATTGAACATTAAAGTTCCACTTCGCTCTCCCCTACGTGGGTCTGAGCTTCACTCTCAGGGAAAAAATATGCCACATTGGTTAGGGAAACCCGGTTTCATCACGCTATGTGCCCTGCACCACCAGCTTAGCGTGAATGCTTCGAGTTTCCCTAAGAAGTTCGATTGGTCTTGCAGAGTTTAAAGACAACGAAGCTTAGTTTCAAGCAATGATTTAATATACGCGTATTAAAAACCCTTAACTGTTACAACTTTTATGCTTGAAACCATCGCAACGAAGTCTTTGGGTCCGTAGACCCGTGATGTACTGCTCCAGGAAACGTTTTGAAAGAGTGGAAACTCAAAATCATAGGTTAAGATCATCGGCAGAACCCACCAGACACCACTTTTGCTTCATAAGTTCGGCCTATAGTCATATGACGATTTTCATCGGGGAGGGGACGTATGACCCAAACGGGGGCTTATATGACCCACGGACACTGCAAACCATGCTCCTACGACTAAATAGAGGTTAAAACTACGATTTGGTGAAATCTTCATTTTTGACCTCGGAGCAAGGTACCTTCCCTATAGTAGGCAATGAGTAAATGATCATAATCCCAGGAGGGCAAAAAATGGGAACCCGAGAGGAAAGCGCTGTTGGCGCGCCTAAGCTAGTGGCCCGTAGAGTAAAAAGGGTACAGTATCGGACAGAATGATAGGACCCTAGTTTTTTCAACGCACCGTACACTTTTTTTGCCACGTTACTTGTGTTGTGTGTGTGTGTGTGTGTGTGTGTGTGTGTGTGTGTGTGTGTGTGTGTGTGTGTGTGTGTGTGTGTGTGTGTGTGTGTGTGTGCGAGTCTGTGTGTGTGTGTGCGAGTGCGCGGGTTTTTGTCTGAAGAAACGTAGCTTGACATGGTTTCATATTGCATTGAAAGCATTCTGTTTATGTGTGTTATCATGTGAAACAGCGTGCGTTCACACTTGGATAAATGCTAAAGTTTGCATCGACAGCAGCGCTTGTTCCCCGGACGAGAACGCAGGTGTGCTGTTTCATGAATGTGAATACGACACCGGTGCGAAATGAAAACGCGCACAATAGCAATGAACTCGGCATTCCCTCACAGGTGTTTCTCCAGTGCACGCCATTGAAAGGCCTGCGTGCATCTTTGCGTTGAACGTTGTGTGCGCATGGGAAACTTTGTGTGTGCATTGAGCAAGCGCGCAGGTGTTCTTTTCAATGGGCGTTTTGTTTCATGAGCGCGGCAGTATTCTGTTCTGGTTTTGAATGGATACATGCTCACTCGCTTACTCATTGATTGTTTTTATCCATACGCTTTTTTGCTGCTCGACAACGATGTGATTCATCGCGTATAAAAGCAGAACGCAGGCAGTGCACGGCATCAGTCGTGTCCAAGTTTTTAACCAGTGTGTTCTTGACGGTCTAAGCAAGCAATTTTTATTACAATGGGTCGAGGTAAACATTGTACCGATTATCAGCGCCATATCATTAAGCGAATGGCGGCTGCTGGCATTAAGCGCAGAACGATCGAGTTCGTGATGGAACGATCGCGCACTTTTGTGGCGAACGCGCTTCGGACAACCGAAACGCGCAAGTCACCCGGACGTCCTCGGAAGACCACGGCGGAGGAAGACCGTAAGATTGTTAACATATCGAAGAAACATCCGTTTAGCTCGGCACCAGAGATCCGAGGCAGACTGAAATTGGCGGTGACGCCGAGAACAGTTCAGCGAAGATTGGTCAGTGCCGGGCTACTCGCGCGAGTGCCACGCAAAGTGCCCAATTTAACACCTGCGCATAAAAACGCACGGGTGTTATTTGCAATTGAGCACATGTTCTTTGATGAAGAGGATTGGCGCAGGGTTTTGTGGTCAGACGAGTCAAAATTCAATCGACAGGGGTCGGACGGACGTAGGTTGGTTCGGCGCCCTGTTAATTGTGCTCTTGATCCGAAGTACTGCTTCAAAACTTTCAAGCATGGCGGTGGTAGTCTCATGGTGTGGGGATGCTTCTCCTACTATGGGATGGGTCCGTTGGTTCGAATCCACGGTAATTTAAATCGGTTTGGGTATCGAGATATTCTTGATACTCATTTGCTATCACACGCTAGGAAAAACCTTCCTCGGTCTTGGATGTTTATGCAAGACAACGATTCTAAGCATACTTCCGGGACTGTCCAAACTTGGCTTGCTGACAACAATGTCAAAACAATGAAGTGGCCAGCCCTTAGCCCGGATCTCAATCCCATTGAGAACCTCTGGGCAATTTTCAAGAAGAGGCTGGGTAAAAACATACCGGAAGATCTGGATCATCTCTTCGATCACATGCAAGAGGTGTGGAGCAAAATTCCACCTGAAACGATCCAGAATCTGGTGATGTCGATGCGTCAACGCATGATTAATGTCATCGTGGGCGACGGCAATAAGATCAAAAACTGAGCTTATTGCATTTTTGAATAGGGATCACTGCTCGCGAGGGCGGTGGTCCTGCAAATTACAACAAAAACCTAACCCAAAACACAAAAAAACTACTGACAAATCTATCCGAAACGACCTACTTGTGAAACAAACACACACATCAATACACATTCAAACATACATACACACACACACACACATGCACACACACACATACACACACACACAAACACAAACACATACAAACCACACATAAACTTGACCCAACGGGTGCATGGTGCGTTAAAAAACCAATGCCCTATCTTTCTGTCCGATACTGTACCCCCAACAAAGTTGTCGTTTCACGTTCTGGTTTCACTTTTCATCATCTAGGGTGCGTTCCTGACACGTTTTGAGGGGTTTTAGCAAAAAAAAATTTTTCGACTACTCGAGCTCTCTGGCCCGTTCGGTGCACATTTTTGAAAAAAGCTAGGGAGCTGCCCCTAGGTTCGGGGTGTCACAAAATGTTGAAAAGTGGTCGAAAAACCACTATCCAGAATCGGATGTAGAATCGTTAGACGAACTTAAAATTGTTCTACGACACCCATCTGCGACGTTTAGTATTCGAGATATGGCCCGTCCTAGGTCTGACCGAGCAATTTTTGTTCCGCGCACTTTGTGCACCGTACACTTTGATGTTTGTATGAAAAAGTACCCTACCTAGGGACGCGTAGAGCAAATTTGTACCCCCGGGCATGTTGTCGTTTGACGTTCTGGTTGCACTTTTCATCATCTAGGGTGCGTTCCTGACACGTTTTGAGGGGTTTTAGCAAAAAAAAAATTTTCGACTACTCGAGCTCTCTGGCCCGTTCGGTGCACATTTTTGAAAAAAGCTAGGGAGCTGCCCCTAGGTTCGGGGTGTCACAAAATGTTGAAAAGTGGTCGAAAAACCACTATCCAGAATCGGATGTAGAATCGTTAGACGAACTTAAAATTGTTCTACGACACCCATCTGCGACGTTTAGTATTCGAGATATGGCCCGTCCTAGGTCTGACCGAGCAATTTTTGTTCCGCGCACTGTGTGCACCGTACACTTTGATGTTTGTATGAAAAAGTACCCTACCTAGGGACGCGTAGAGCAAATTTGTACCCCCGGGAATGTTGTCGATTGACATTCTGGTTGCACTTTTCATCATCTAGGGTGCGTTCCTGACACGTTTTTAGGGGTTTTAGCAAAAAAAAATTTTTCGACTACTCGAGCTCTCTGGCCCGTTCGGTGCACATTTTTGAAAAAAGCTAGGGAGCTGCCCCTAGGTTCGGGGTGTCACAAAATGTTGAAAAGTGGTCGAAAAACCACTATCCAGAATCGGATGTAGAATCGTTAGACGAACTTAAAATTGTTCTACGACACCCATCTGCGACGTTTAGTATTCGAGATATAGCACTTTGTAGGTCTGACCGAGCAATTTTGTACTGAAATGTATGGTGAACATGTAATTCATTAAATAACATTGACTTGCATCGTGCCCTACTTCATCGGCACAGCTGTTATTGACTATCTTTAGTGGAAATGGATTGAGTTTGACCATTTTAAGCCCATTTCCTATGCCGTGCACCAACATTGTGTACCGATCAGGGAAAGTACGCTACGTACGCGTTCATGGATGTCGATGTTGGTACAAGTTGCCTTTCGGGATAGCCGTGCACCAAAACTGTGTACCGATCAGGGAAAGTACAAGACGGAGGGTGCAGCTCGAGCGTACGCGTTCATAGATGTCGATGTTGGTACACTTGCACCAAAATTGTGTACCAATCAGGGAAAGTACAACACGGAGGGCGCAGCCCGGGCGTACGCAATCATGGATGTCCATGTTGATACAATCTACGTGTACGTACCTAGTTTTTGTAGGAAAAGTTGCAATTAAGTGCTTGCATGCTTAAAATGCTCATCTCAACCGGTCACCTTTTGGCCTGCCCTTTTATAACAGAAACCTAGAAAGATACTCGAGATTTTTGTGTTTTTCCATTCGCCCGGGACGACGAAATGAGCTATGTGCACATCGTGCAGAAAATTGTCTTCGCCACGCATGTTTTTGTCCATCCACTCATATAATCACCCGCATTTGTGTTCAACACGGACGGCGCAGCCCGAGCGAACGCGTTAATGTTTATGTTTGTACACACTGCTTGTACGATTCTAGGATTTGGTAATTGCGTCACAGTGCCCGACCGTCGCGGACACCATTCTTGGACAGAAGTCCTAGTACGTAGAGTACTTTCCCTAGGTATGTGCTCGTTCGTGACTATCGTTGCGTGCTTACGGACACGCTTGGGTATGTTTACCATACAAGGTTTACTAGGGAAACCTGGGAAGGACGCTTGCCCTCCCGTCGCGGACACCATTCTTGGAAAGAAGTCCTAGTACGTAGCGTTCCTTATTTTACTTGATCAGTTTGTAATGCATTCGCTTTGTTCCATCGACTTCTGCTACTGCTCACTAAGGGGTGTTCGTTTGCGATGTGTACGATAAGCAACTGTCTATCGTAACCAGCAGTTAATCAACACTTTTTACCCAAGTCATAGCAACATAGAGTACTTTTCCTAATCGGTACACAATTTTGGTGCACCTCTAACCTCGCCGGCACTTTATCGTTACGTTTTGTGCACAACCTAGGGACGTGGTGTAAGTTTCATGATTTTTATGTTTGATTTGGTTTATTATGATTGAAAAATACGCTACGTCCCAGAAATTGGAGCTCGACTACTTCCTCCATGTGGCGAAAAAAGTTACTGGGCAACGCCTAGCTTATGCCCCATTTGTACTTCAATTTTCATTATCAGGTTTGAAAAATACGCTAAGTCCCAGAAATCTGAACTCGAATACTTTTGCCACGTGGCGCCAAAAGCTACTGAGAAACGCCTAGCCTTTTACCCATTTATAATTTAGTTTTCGTTATAAGTTTTGAACAATACGCAAAGTTCCAAGAATCTGAACTCGAGTACTTTTTACATGTGCCGCCAAAAGCTACTGAGCAACGCCTAGGTTGATACATTTTTGGTACATGGAGTGTATGCATGCAGGCGTACTGCCGTGCTAGACCGGAAAATCGATCTTGCTACTAGAACGTAAAGTAATTCCCCTAGATAGGTGCTTTTGCATGCCTCTGATCGACGACCATGCAACGTGCGACACGCGTAGCTAGGCTTCCCCAAACAAATTTCCTAGAATAGCACCAAATTGCACACTTTCAGGGGTATATTTTGGTACCGTGTACCGTGCATGGTACAAGTATCAGTAGCTCGTGCAATTTATTTTGCATCGTGTTGCGGTTGCTGGTGCGTCGGGATAGGAGTGTTTCGAGACTTTCGCCAAGCGTTGGTGCCATTTGGTGGATAATTAATGTTCTAGCCACAATAAACGTGCCACATAATGCCAATAAGGAAAAAGCCGATTTCTAGGAACTTCCAGTCAGAATGTTTGCCATCAGCGCTTTCCTGTCGAGTTCAGGATCTGGGACTTAGCGTTTTTTTTCCACGATCCAATCCAACGACCAGATCGTGAATAAACAATACATACAACAGTGCATCCCTTTAAAGTAGGAAAAAGCCGAATTCTAGGGAGCTCCAGTCCAAAAGGTTGTCATCAGCGCTCTCCTCTCGAGTTCAAGATTTGGGACTTAGCGTTTTTTTCGCGATCCAGCCAAAAGACCAGATCGTGAAATAAACAATTAATATAACTGTACTAGTACATCCCTTCAACTGAAGCAAGTGCACCATACATGACCCGTACGCCAATCATCCATGCACATGACACGTCAACTAAGTCAACACATGACACAACTTGGACAACTGACGGGTAAGTAGGTCATCTCGTACACGACGACACATCGACCAAACCAGGTCAACACGTCACATGCACAAGACATCCTACTACCAAGGCCGACCACCTCGACACACAACGTGTTAACCGAACATGGTCTACAACACCATCATGTGCAAGGCAACCGGCCCAAACGGATCAACTTATACAACTTGTAACGAGCATGTGTGTAAGCTTACTGGTTTGGTCGGCACGTTTCTCACATCAAGACAATCAAGTCCAGAAGGAGGCACGCCGACAAGCTCACTAGTGTTACGTGTTCCGCTCCATACCGTGTCAAGTCACTCGTCTGACACGGAAGTAGCCAGCTCTTGTCCACTAGTGTTAAGGAACGGTCTCCAGACCAAGTCAAGTCACTCGTCTGACAAGGAAAGAGCACGCACCAAGCTTCACCAGAGCACGGTACCACGGTCCCCAGACCAAGATGGTTCGTTATGCCATCGAGGAAGGGGCACGCGATCCCTTGCTACACTCAACTAAGTACACTCTTGCTCTCACAAAAGTATCCCCTGTGTCGACGTGGTCCCCAGACCAAGACGAGCTTGCGCACATCGAGGAAGGGGCACACGGACAAACCACCAAGCATGGGTCGCCTGAGAGGATCGATGCGAACGCATCTCTACAACTCGCAGCTCCCAG
>NW_026054440.1:57500-60000 GCF_943734685.1 Anopheles coluzzii | reverse complement strand
GAATTTCCTGGCCACGCTACATGGCGAGGGATTCCGAGAGAAGGCAGTCAATCACCAGGGAATGATCTCGGCAATGATATCGGCCTGCGAGAAAACCATGCAAAGGATGACGTCGTCTTTCCCCGACCCTCATCGGGACGTTTACTGGTGGACGCCACTGATTGCTCTGCTTAGGCAGAACTGCGAGCAGACGAGAGATCGCATGCAGCAGACAAGTGATCTCCAGAACCGAAGTCTGGCTGCAGCCCAATACAGAACAGCTAAAGCTGAGCTGGATAGAGCTATACGTGCCAGCAAAAAGGCTGCCTTCCAGGAATTGATCGATGCTGCGGAGGAAAACGTTTTCGGAGCCGGGTACTTAGTAGTCCTCTCCCGTCTTCGCGGTGGAAGGGCCCCACCCGAGACGGAGAGAGCGAGGCTTGAAAGCATCGTTACAGAGCTTTTCCCGCAACATCCGCCCTTCAACTGGCCCAGCATCAGTTCCGAGGAAGAACAGGAACAGCCTGCAGACCAGCAGACTCCATGGACCCAAGTCACGATCCCGGAACTCCGTCTGATAGCTAGCACCATGCCGAACAAAAAAGCGCCGGGCCTTGACGGAATTCCGAACGCCGCTGTCAAGGCTGCAATCCTTGCGTACACGGACGTTTTCCAGGCGTTGTACCAAAGCTGTCTGGAAACGGCTACATTTCCAGCACCATGGAAACGACAGCGGTTGGTACTGCTCCCCAAGCCGGGGAAACCACCGGGTAGCAGCGGGTCATACCGACCTTTGTGCATGCTGGATGCCTTAGGGAAAGTGCTGGAGAAGCTCATTCTAAACAGACTTCACAACCACCTGGAAGATCCTGCTGCGGTGAGGCTGTCAGACAGGCAGCATGGCTTCCGGAGGGGGCGATCTACAATTGGTGCCATTCGAACAGTGATCGAGGCTGGTCAGAGCGCGATGAGATTCCGCCGCACGAACGGGCGGGATAACAGGTTCCTGCTGGTCGTGTCAATGGATGTCAAGAATGCCTTCAATACGGCAAGCTGGCAGGCCATCGCCACTGCACTGCAGATGAAAGGAGTACCTGCTGGTCTGCAAAGAATCGTGAGGAGCTACTTCGAGAACCGAGAGTTGGTCTTCGAGACATCCGACGGCCCAGTAACTCGGTCCATCACGGCTGGTGTTCCACAGGGTTCGATTCTTGGCCCCACCCTGTGGAACACCATGTACGATGGAGTTCTGGACGTCGCCCTTCCGCAGGACTGCGAGATGGTGGCGTATGCTGACGACTTGGTGCTGCTGATTCCGGGCATCGACGTAAATGCAGTGAAGGCTGCAGCCGAGGAGGCGGTCGCCAGTGTCTCTCACTGGATGGCTCAATATCATCTCCAGATTGCGCCGGAAAAGACGGAGTGCGTGCTTATCTCCAGCACGAAGAACCCTACGCAGGTCACCATAAGAGTAGGGGACGTGGAGGTGACATCTTCCCGCACGATGCGTTACCTTGGGGTGACCCTTCACGATCACCTATCGTGGCTGCCCCATGTCCGAGAGGTAACCACTCGGGCAAGGAAGATAGCAGATGCCGTTACCCGCCTCTTGCGCAACCACAGTGGACCAAAGACCAGCAAAGCGCGACTGTTGGCCTCGGTCGCAGAGTCGGTCATCCGATATGCTGCGCCCATCTGGCATGGCGAGGTGACGAAGAGAGAGTGTCGTCGACTTTTGGAGAGGGTTCAGCGAGTCTCAGCACGGAGGGTGGCACGCACCTTCCGTACCGTAAGGTATGAGACCGCCACCCTCCTCGCCGGGCTGACCCCCATCTGTCTCTTGATAGAGGAGGATGCGCGAGTGTTCGAGCGTGTTAATGATCCGGGTCGGTCGATAACGAAGGCAGCCATCCGGTTGGAGGAGAGGCAGCGCACCATCACGATGTGGCAGAGCCAATGGGACGCCGAGGCCGACACCTCCAGATACACCCGGTGGACGCATCGGATAATCCGCGACATCAGCGCTTGGCAAGGCCGGAGACACGGGGAGATGACCTTCCACTTGGCCCAGGTGCTCTCTGGACATGGGTTCTTCAGAGAGTACCTGGCCATCAACGGCTTTACGGAATCCCCTGACTGTCGCAGCTGTGCGGGTGTTCCGGAAAATGCCCATCACGCCATCTTCGAATGCCCCAGGTTTGCTCGAGTGAGGATGGAGTACTTTGGTGAACTGGGGCCGAATCCGGTCACGCCGGACAGTCTTCAGGACTTCCTTATGGGCAGCCAAGACAACTGGAGCAGCTTCTGTGAGGCGGCACGTCGAATAACAACAACGCTGCAGCGTGACTGGGACACGGAACGAGAACAGCGGGCTGCTTCCAATCGTGAGGAAGCTGAAATACAACAGCAGCTACAGCGAGAGGAAGACGAACGCCGCACTGAAGAACGGCGGCAGCTCCACAATGAGGCAAATCGTGCCTACCGCCAGCGCAATAGGAGAAGTCAACCTACTCCACCAGCT
>NW_026054440.1:47500-50000 GCF_943734685.1 Anopheles coluzzii | reverse complement strand
TTGCGCGACCACTCCTATCCCAAACCAACAAAGCAAGGTGTATCCTACGTGCTCGGTACAAGCACACCACGACGGGACACATTGAACGGTTCAGCGATCTCTCTGCACTAGTGGAAGAACTCCAACGTGATACGGGAGACTTTGCTACAGCGGCTTCTCTGCACTTCTGGGCTACCACCTTGTGACGGGAGACATTGCTAGCGGTCACTCTGCACTAGTGATGGTACACCACCGTGATACGGGAGACATTGCTAACGGCCACTCTGCACAGGTGCCAATACCACCTTGTGACGGGAAACATTGCTAGGAACCGATCGGCATCTCTGCGCGATTACTTGACGCACACCCAACTAAGTCAACTGTTGGACTTTTTCGTAATCACGGCGGGACACATTGAACGAGCTCTAACGGATCTCTGCACGCATGGAACATGGTGGCGGGAATCATTGCTAGAACCGAACGGCGCCTCTGCGCGATGTACAAACAAGCTCAACAGGAACCTCGTATCGGCTGCCGAGCCGGAGCTCGAACAACTTGGACTTTCACCTCTAATTTATATCAACTCACCACTCCCCGAGGGATCCGCAGAATTGCTTCTGGGTCCCGTATCGTTATTTGCGATTCGTGTTTGCATTACACTACATTGAACTATTCCAACTTGTTTATCCGCATGGCGAACATTTGCTGCATTGAACATTAAAGTTCCACTTCGCTCTCCCCTACGTGGGTCTGAGCTTCACTCTCAGGGAAAAAATATGCCACATTGGTTAGGGAAACCCGGTTTCATCACGCTATGTGCCCTGCACCACCAGCTTAGCGTGAATGCTTCGAGTTTCCCTAAGAAGTTCGATTGGTCTTGCAGAGTTTAAAGACAACGAAGCTTAGTTTCAAGCAATGATTTAATGAACGCGTATTAAAAACCCTTAACTGTTACAACTTTTATGCTTGAAACCATCGCAACGAAGTCTTTGGGTCCGTAGACCCGTGATGTACTGCTCCAGGAAACGTTTTGAAAGAGTGGAAACTCAAAATCATAGGTTAAGATCATCGGCAGAACCCACCAGACACCACTTTTGCTTCATAAGTTCGGCCTATAGTCATATGACGATTTTCATCGGGGAGGGGACGTATGACCCAAACGGGGGCTTATATGACCCACGGACACTGCAAACCATGCTCCTACGACTAAATAGAGGTTAAAACTACGATTTGGTGAAATCTTCATTTTTGACCTCGGAGCAAGGTACCTTCCCTATAGTAGGCAATGAGTAAATGATCATAATCCCAGGAGGGCAAAAAATGGGAACCCGAGAGGAAAGCGCTGTTGGCGCGCCTAAGCTAGTGGCCCGTAGAGTAAAAAGGGTACCCCCAACAAAGTTGTCGTTTCACGTTCTGGTTTCACTTTTCATCATCTAGGGTGCGTTCCTGACACGTTTTGAGGGGTTTTAGCAAAAAAAAATTTTTCGACTACTCGAGCTCTCTGGCCCGTTCGGTGCACATTTTTGAAAAAAGCTAGGGAGCTGCCCCTAGGTTCGGGGTGTCACAAAATGTTGAAAAGTGGTCGAAAAACCACTATCCAGAATCGGATGTAGAATCGTTAGACGAACTTAAAATTGTTCTACGACACCCATCTGCGACGTTTAGTATTCGAGATATGGCCCGTCCTAGGTCTGACCGAGCAATTTTTGTTCCGCGCACTTTGTGCACCGTACACTTTGATGTTTGTATGAAAAAGTACCCTACCTAGGGACGCGTAGAGCAAATTTGTACCCCCGGGCATGTTGTCGATTGACGTTCTGGTTGCACTTTTCATCATCTAGGGTGCGTTCCTGACACGTTTTGAGGGGTTTTAGCAAAAAAAAAATTTTCGACTACTCGAGCTCTCTGGCCCGTTCGGTGCACATTTTTGAAAAAAGCTAGGGAGCTGCCCCTAGGTTCGGGGTGTCACAAAATGTTGAAAAGTGGTCGAAAAACCACTATCCAGAATCGGATGTAGAATCGTTAGACGAACTTAAAATTGTTCTACGACACCCATCTGCGACGTTTAGTATTCGAGATATGGCCCGTCCTAGGTCTGACCGAGAAATTTTTGTTCCGCGCACTGTGTGCACCGTACACTTTGATGTTTGTATGAAAAAGTACCCTACCTAGGGACGCGTAGAGCAAATTTGTACCCCCGGGCATGTTGTCGATTGACATTCTGGTTGCACTTTTCATCATCTAGGGTGCGTTCCTGACACGTTTTGAGGGGTTTTAGCAAAAAAAAAAATTTTCGACTACTCGAGCTCTCTGGCCCGTTCGGTGCACATTTTTGAAAAAAGCTAGGGAGCTGCCCCTAGGTTCGGGGTGTCACAAAATGTTGAAAAGTGGTCGAAAAACCACTATCCAGAATCGGATGTAGAATCGTTAGACGAACTTAAAATTGTTCTACGACACCCATCTGCGACGTTTAGTATTCGAGATATAGCACTTTGTAGGTCTGACCGAGCAATTTTGTACT
>NW_026054440.1:40000-42500 GCF_943734685.1 Anopheles coluzzii | reverse complement strand
GTTCCTCGCACGCATCGCATAACGGCGAACCCGTTAACTGCATCCGATGAAGCTGGTAGGCGTAGAAGCCATGGCTGGAAAGAAACTGGGAAAGAAAGAAATCTACACCACCAAATCTTCTACTTATCCATCTGTTGACGTCGGGTATGAGACGGTATGTCCACCGACCGTGAACACTCTCATCCCATTCTCGTTGCCATCGTTCCATAGTTGTGACACGTTCCATGTTACGTGCAACCGATCCGGCGATGTTCTCTGCTCGTCTCCGATGAAAAGTCCTGGAGTCCTCGTCCAGGAGGAGATGCAGCGGGATCATTCCCGCAAGCACGCAGACTGCATCGTGAGAAGTTGTCCTGAAAGAAGAGATAACTCGCTGGACTACTGGCCGGTAAAACCGACGTAGCCATTGTCTACGGTTAGCAAATCTAAGGGTATGACACCAAATGGGCGAGGCATACCGGACCTTCGCCACAACAGTAAGAGCAATTACTCGCCTAACATTACTACTTGGACCTGCCTTATTAGGCATCATCCTTACCAAGGTGGTCCATAGCTTCGTAGCTCTCTCCACCGCATACCTGATGTGTGAAGTGTACTCGAGGCGGTCATCTAAGACCATCCCCAAATACTTTAAGCTGCGCGACGAATGTACTACGTGATCACCTACCCTGATAGCCCCATGCTGTATCCTCTGATGGGAACTGACCATAATGAACTCGGTCTTGGTCGGGGCTATCTTTAATCCGTTGTCGGTCATCCATCTGTCGATGATGCGAATCTGGCTGGAAACGAGAATTTCAATATCATCAACACAATTACCTTCCACCAACAACACTATATCGTCTGCATAGCCGATAATCCGTGCACCTTCCACCATTGCAACTCGTAGGACACCGTCGTACATGAGGTTCCATAACGTTGGGCCAAGTACCGAGCCTTGAGGTACACCCGATGTGACTGCAATCTCTGCCGGTCCATCTGTGGTATCATACATCAGCACACGATTCCTAAAATAATCACCAATGATATCATACAGATATTTAGGAGTGTTAATTCTCTGTAATGCATTTGCAATCGCCAACCATGAAGCACTGTTAAAAGCATTAGTAACATCTAATGTAACAACTGCACAATACCGTCCACTGTATCGGTTTCTGCTTCTAGCTACCGAAACAATGTCCACTACCCGTTGAATCGCATCAACTGTTGATCGACGACTTCTGAAACCAAATTGGTCGTCAGACAGTCCGTTGACCTCCTCGATGTGTGCATTTAACCGTTGCACTATGATGCGTTCGAGACCTTTACCTGCCCCGTCTAGTAGACAAATGGGGCGTACCGAACCCGGTTCCCCTGGTGGTTTGTTCGGCTTCGGTATTAACACCAACCTCTGCCTTTTCCACTCATCGGGGAACTTCGCGTTCTCTAAACAGCCTTGGTAAACCCTGCAAAATGCATCGGTTGCAGTCAACATACCAACTTTCAGCGCCTCATTCGGGATACCATCTGGTCCCGGCGCCTTCTTGTTGGGTAGTCTCCTGGCAACCGCAAGAATCTCATCATTAGTAATTCTTTCAAACTCTCGTGGCTGATCGATACGATAATCAGGCCACACCGTGTTTGGGTGAGTAGGAAAAAGCTCGCTCACCACTTCCCTAAACTCGTCTAATGTCATAGTTCGGGGTCCAATCGAACCCTCGGCCACTTTCTTGAACGTATGATATACTATACCAAATGATGCGTTGTTCGCTGTTCCCAGGAACTCTTTCCACTTCCTCTGTCGGGTATGCTTGATCAGTCGCTTGAGGGCATTCCGTGCCACCTTAAACTCGTCCCTAAAAGTAGAATAGAGATCAGTATTAAATGCTCTTTGCGCTAATCGATCGCGGTGTTTGCACTCTTTGCGAAGTGCCTCAATCTCTAGCGTCCACCAAAATGCACTCTTGTTAGGAGTGTACCTCTTACGCTTGGTCATCGTCGCATTACACGCCGTGACAAGTATACGCATTAAGTCTTCGCTTGTTGTGACCTCGGTCTCAAAAGCGGCTTGCATCATAACTTCAAATATATCTTTGCTAAAATACTTGATGCTCCATCCCGTTATGGGTCGGGACAGGTTACGCACGCTTTGCGTCTCAAGATCTATTCGTATTGCACGATGATCAGAGTTCATATAGCTAGATAACACCTCCCACTTAAATGATCTTGCAACTGTTCTGCTCGCCAAAGTAAGATCAACTACTGACGTACGCCCTGGTCCAACATAAGTTGGGGCGCTGCCGTCGTTCAATAAAATTGCGTCAATCTGCGCAAAGGTTGATAAAACCAACTCACCTCTTCGTTTCTGGGTTTCTCCACGCTCGCCAAGTTGGTTGTTCCAACTTACTGACCAAGCGTTGAAGTCCCCCCCGATAACGAATTTGTGGATACCGGTTACGGCCATTACCGTGTTATCCAACATGATCTGGAACTCTTCCATACTAAATCTAGGTGGCGCGTA
>NW_026054440.1:27500-30000 GCF_943734685.1 Anopheles coluzzii | reverse complement strand
AGGGGTTTTAGCAAAAAAAAAAATTTTCGACTACTCGAGCTCTCTGGCCCGTTCGGTGCACATTTTTGAAAAAAGCTAGGGAGCTGCCCCTAGGTTCGGGGTGTCACAAAATGTTGAAAAGTGGTCGAAAAACCACTATCCAGAATCGGATGTAGAATCGTTAGACGAACTTAAAATTGTTCTACGACACCCATCTGCGACGTTTAGTATTCGAGATATGGCCCGTCCTAGGTCTGACCGAGCAATTTTTGTTCCGCGCACTTTGTGCACCGTACACTTTGATGTTTGTATGAAAAAGTACCCTACCTAGGGACGCGTAGAGCAAATTTGTACCCCCGGGCATGTTGTCGATTGACGTTCTGGTTGCACTTTTCATCATCTAGGGTGCGTTCCTGACACGTTTTGAGGGGTTTTAGCAAAAAAAAAATTTTCGACTACTCGAGCTCTCTGGCCCGTTCGGTGCACATTTTTGAAAAAAGCTAGGGAGCTGCCCCTAGGTTCGGGGTGTCACAAAATGTTGAAAAGTGGTCGAAAAACCACTATCCAGAATCGGATGTAGAATCGTTAGACGAACTTAAAATTGTTCTACGACACCCATCTGCGACGTTTAGTATTCGAGATATAGCACTTTGTAGGTCTGACCGAGCAATTTTTGTTCCGCGCACTGTGTGCACCGTACACTTTGATGTTTGTATGAAAAAGTACCCTACCTAGGGACGCGTAGAGCAAATTTGTACCCCCGGGCATGTTGTCGATTGACATTCTGGTTGCACTTTTCATCATCTAGGGTGCGTTCCTGACACGTTTTGAGGGGTTTTAGCAAAAAAAAAAATTTTCGACTACTCGAGCTCTCTGGCCCGTTCGGTGCACATTTTTGAAAAAAGCTAGGGAGCTGCCCCTAGGTTCGGGGTGTCACAAAATGTTGAAAAGTGGTCGAAAAACCACTATCCAGAATCGGATGTAGAATCGTTAGACGAACTTAAAATTGTTCTACGACACCCATCTGCGACGTTTAGTATTCGAGATATAGCACTTTGTAGGTCTGACCGAGCAATTTTGTACTGAAATGTATGGTGAACATGTAATTCATTAAATAACATTGACTTGCATCGTGCCCTACTTCATCGGCACAGCTGTTATTGACTATCTTTAGTGGAAATGGATTGAGTTTGACCATTTTAAGCCCATTTCCTATGCCGTGCACCAACATTGTGTACCGATCAGGGAAAGTACGCTACGTACGCGTTCATGGATGTCGATGTTGGTACAAGTTGCCTTTCGGGATAGCCGTGCACCAAAACTGTGTACCGATCAGGGAAAGTACAAGACGGAGGGTGCAGCTCGAGCGTACGCGTTCATAGATGTCGATGTTGGTACACTTGCACCAAAATTGTGTACCAATCAGGGAAAGTACAACACGGAGGGCGCAGCCCGGGCGTACGCAATCATGGATGTCCATGTTGATACAATCTACGTGTACGTACCTAGTTTTTGTAGGAAAAGTTGCAATTAAGTGCTTGCATGCTTAAAATGCTCATCTCAACCGGTCACCTTTTGGCCTGCCCTTTTATAACAGAAACCTAGAAAGATACTCGAGATTTTTGTGTTTTTCCATTCGCCCGGGACGACGAAATGAGCTATGTGCACATCGTGCAGAAAATTGTCTTCGCCACGCATGTTTTTGTCCATCCACTCATATAATCACCCGCATTTGTGTTCAACACGGACGGCGCAGCCCGAGCGAACGCGTTAATGTTTATGTTTGTACACACTGCTTGTACGATTCTAGGATTTGGTAATTGCGTCACAGTGCCCGACCGTCGCGGACACCATTCTTGGACAGAAGTCCTAGTACGTAGAGTACTTTCCCTAGGTATGTGCTCGTTCGTGACTATCGTTGCGTGCTTACGGACACGCTTGGGTATGTTTACCATACAAGGTTTACTAGGGAAACCTGGGAAGGACGCTTGCCCTCCCGTCGCGGACACCATTCTTGGAAAGAAGTCCTAGTACGTAGCGTTCCTTATTTTACTTGATCAGTTTGTAATGCATTCGCTTTGTTCCATCGACTTCTGCTACTGCTCACTAAGGGGTGTTCGTTTGCGATGTGTACGATAAGCAACTGTCTATCGTAACCAGCAGTTAATCAACACTTTTTACCCAAGTCATAGCAACATAGAGTACTTTTCCTAATCGGTACACAATTTTGGTGCACCTCTAACCTCGCCGGCACTTTATCGTTACGTTTTGTGCACAACCTAGGGACGTGGTGTAAGTTTCATGATTTTTATGTTTGATTTGGTTTATTATGATTGAAAAATACGCTACGTCCCAGAAATTGGAGCTCGACTACTTCCTCCATGTGGCGAAAAAAGTTACTGGGCAACGCCTAGCTTATGCCCCATTTGTACTTCAATTTTCATTATCAGGTTTGAAAAATACGCTAAGTCCCAGAAATCTGAACTCGAATACTTTTGCCACGTGGCGCCAAAAGCTACTG
>NW_026054440.1:15000-17500 GCF_943734685.1 Anopheles coluzzii | reverse complement strand
AAGACAACGAAGCTTAGTTTCAAGCAATGATTTAATGAACGCGTATTAAAAACCCTTAACTGTTACAACTTTTATGCTTGAAACCATCGCAACGAAGTCTTTGGGTCCGTAGACCCGTGATGTACTGCTCCAGGAAACGTTTTGAAAGAGTGGAAACTCAAAATCATAGGTTAAGATCATCGGCAGAACCCACCAGACACCACTTTTGCTTCATAAGTTCGGCCTATAGTCATATGACGATTTTCATCGGGGAGGGGACGTATGACCCAAACGGGGGCTTATATGACCCACGGACACTGCAAACCATGCTCCTACGACTAAATAGAGGTTAAAACTACGATTTGGTGAAATCTTCATTTTTGACCTCGGAGCAAGGTACCTTCCCTATAGTAGGCAATGAGTAAATGATCATAATCCCAGGAGGGCAAAAAATGGGAACCCGAGAGGAAAGCGCTGTTGGCGCGCCTAAGCTAGTGGCCCGTAGAGTAAAAAGGGTACCCCCAACAAAGTTGTCGTTTCACGTTCTGGTTTCACTTTTCATCATCTAGGGTGCGTTCCTGACACGTTTTGAGGGGTTTTAGCAAAAAAAAATTTTTCGACTACTCGAGCTCTCTGGCCCGTTCGGTGCACATTTTTGAAAAAAGCTAGGGAGCTGCCCCTAGGTTCGGGGTGTCACAAAATGTTGAAAAGTGGTCGAAAAACCACTATCCAGAATCGGATGTAGAATCGTTAGACGAACTTAAAATTGTTCTACGACACCCATCTGCGACGTTTAGTATTCGAGATATGGCCCGTCCTAGGTCTGACCGAGCAATTTTTGTTCCGCGCACTTTGTGCACCGTACACTTTGATGTTTGTATGAAAAAGTACCCTACCTAGGGACGCGTAGAGCAAATTTGTACCCCCGGGCATGTTGTCGATTGACGTTCTGGTTGCACTTTTCATCATCTAGGGTGCGTTCCTGACACGTTTTGAGGGGTTTTAGCAAAAAAAAAATTTTCGACTACTCGAGCTCTCTGGCCCGTTCGGTGCACATTTTTGAAAAAAGCTAGGGAGCTGCCCCTAGGTTCGGGGTGTCACAAAATGTTGAAAAGTGGTCGAAAAACCACTATCCAGAATCGGATGTAGAATCGTTAGACGAACTTAAAATTGTTCTACGACACCCATCTGCGACGTTTAGTATTCGAGATATGGCCCGTCCTAGGTCTGACCGAGCAATTTTTGTTCCGCGCACTTTGTGCACCGTACACTTTGATGTTTGTATGAAAAAGTACCCTACCTAGGGACGCGTAGAGCAAATTTGTACCCCCGGGCATGTTGTCGATTGACGTTCTGGTTGCACTTTTCATCATCTAGGGTGCGTTCCTGACACGTTTTGAGGGGTTTTAGCAAAAAAAAAATTTTCGACTACTCGAGCTCTCTGGCCCGTTCGGTGCACATTTTTGAAAAAAGCTAGGGAGCTGCCCCTAGGTTCGGGGTGTCACAAAATGTTGAAAAGTGGTCGAAAAACCACTATCCAGAATCGGATGTAGAATCGTTAGACGAACTTAAAATTGTTCTACGACACCCATCTGCGACGTTTAGTATTCGAGATATAGCACTTTGTAGGTCTGACCGAGCAATTTTTGTTCCGCGCACTTTGTGCACCGTACACTTTGATGTTTGTATGAAAAAGTACCCTACCTAGGGACGCGTAGAGCAAATTTGTACCCCCGGGCATGTTGTCGATTGACATTCTGGTTTCACTTTTCATCATCTAGGGTGCGTTCCTGACACGTTTTGAGGGGTTTTAGCAAAAAAAAATTTTTCGACTACTCGAGCTCTCTGGCCCGTTCGGTGCACATTTTTGAAAAAAGCTAGGGAGCTGCCCCTAGGTTCGGGGTGTCACAAAATGTTGAAAAGTGGTCGAAAAACCACTATCCAGAATCGGATGTAGAATCGTTAGACGAACTTAAAATTGTTCTACGACACCCATCTGCGACGTTTAGTATTCGAGATATAGCACTTTGTAGGTCTGACCGAGCAATTTTGTACTGAAATGTATGGTGAACATGTAATTCATTAAATAACATTGACTTGCATCGTGCCCTACTTCATCGGCACAGCTGTTATTGACTATCTTTAGTGGAAATGGATTGAGTTTGACCATTTTAAGCCCATTTCCTATGCCGTGCACCAACATTGTGTACCGATCAGGGAAAGTACGCTACGTACGCGTTCATGGATGTCGATGTTGGTACAAGTTGCCTTTCGGGATAGCCGTGCACCAAAACTGTGTACCGATCAGGGAAAGTACAAGACGGAGGGTGCAGCTCGAGCGTACGCGTTCATAGATGTCGATGTTGGTACACTTGCACCAAAATTGTGTACCAATCAGGGAAAGTACAACACGGAGGGCGCAGCCCGGGCGTACGCAATCATGGATGTCCATGTTGATACAATCTACGTGTACGTACCTAGTTTTTGTAGGAAAAGTTGCAATTAAGTGCTTGCATGCTTA
>NW_026054440.1:0-5000 GCF_943734685.1 Anopheles coluzzii | reverse complement strand
GCACCTAGGGGAAGTTGTGATGCCATCTGAACACCCACCGACTGATGCATTGAACGGCTAAAGTTGACCTTCAATCCGAACTGGCACTCTGCGGCGTGGAGGCAGTTGCGCGACCACTCCTATCCCAAACCAACAAAGCAAGGTGTATCCTACGTGCTCGGTACAAGCACACCACGACGGGACACATTGAACGGTTCAGCGATCTCTCTGCACTAGTGGAAGAACTCCAACGTGATACGGGAGACTTTGCTACAGCGGCTTCTCTGCACTTCTGGGCTACCACCTTGTGACGGGAGACATTGCTAGCGGTCACTCTGCACTAGTGATGGTACACCACCGTGATACGGGAGACATTGCTAACGGCCACTCTGCACAGGTGCCAATACCACCTTGTGACGGGAAACATTGCTAGGAACCGATCGGCATCTCTGCGCGATTACTTGACGCACACCCAACTAAGTCAACTGTTGGACTTTTTCGTAATCACGGCGGGACACATTGAACGAGCTCTAACGGATCTCTGCACGCATGGAACATGGTGGCGGGAATCATTGCTAGAACCGAACGGCGCCTCTGCGCGATGTACAAACAAGCTCAACAGGAACCTCGTATCGGCTGCCGAGCCGGAGCTCGAACAACTTGGACTTTCACCTCTAATTTATATCAACTCACCACTCCCCGAGGGATCCGCAGAATTGCTTCTGGGTCCCGTATCGTTATTTGCGATTCGTGTTTGCATTACACTACATTGAACTATTCCAACTTGTTTATCCGCATGGCGAACATTTGCTGCATTGAACATTAAAGTTCCACTTCGCTCTCCCCTACGTGGGTCTGAGCTTCACTCTCAGGGAAAAAATATGCCACATTGGTTAGGGAAACCCGGTTTCATCACGCTATGTGCCCTGCACCACCAGCTTAGCGTGAATGCTTCGAGTTTCCCTAAGAAGTTCGATTGGTCTTGCAGAGTTTAAAGACAACGAAGCTTAGTTTCAAGCAATGATTTAATATACGCGTATTAAAAACCCTTAACTGTTACAACTTTTATGCTTGAAACCATCGCAACGAAGTCTTTGGGTCCGTAGACCCGTGATGTACTGCTCCAGGAAACGTTTTGAAAGAGTGGAAACTCAAAATCATAGGTTAAGATCATCGGCAGAACCCACCAGACACCACTTTTGCTTCATAAGTTCGGCCTATAGTCATATGACGATTTTCATCGGGGAGGGGACGTATGACCCAAACGGGGGCTTATATGACCCACGGACACTGCAAACCATGCTCCTACGACTAAATAGAGGTTAAAACTACGATTTGGTGAAATCTTCATTTTTGACCTCGGAGCAAGGTACCTTCCCTATAGTAGGCAATGAGTAAATGATCATAATCCCAGGAGGGCAAAAAATGGGAACCCGAGAGGAAAGCGCTGTTGGCGCGCCTAAGCTAGTGGCCCGTAGAGTAAAAAGGGTACCCCCAACAAAGTTGTCGTTTCACGTTCTGGTTTCACTTTTCATCATCTAGGGTGCGTTCCTGACACGTTTTGAGGGGTTTTAGCAAAAAAAAATTTTTCGACTACTCGAGCTCTCTGGCCCGTTCGGTGCACATTTTTGAAAAAAGCTAGGGAGCTGCCCCTAGGTTCGGGGTGTCACAAAATGTTGAAAAGTGGTCGAAAAACCACTATCCAGAATCGGATGTAGAATCGTTAGACGAACTTAAAATTGTTCTACGACACCCATCTGCGACGTTTAGTATTCGAGATATGGCCCGTCCTAGGTCTGACCGAGCAATTTTTGTTCCGCGCACTTTGTGCACCGTACACTTTGATGTTTGTATGAAAAAGTACCCTACCTAGGGACGCGTAGAGCAAATTTGTACCCCCGGGCATGTTGTCGATTGACGTTCTGGTTGCACTTTTCATCATCTAGGGTGCGTTCCTGACACGTTTTGAGGGGTTTTAGCAAAAAAAAAATTTTCGACTACTCGAGCTCTCTGGCCCGTTCGGTGCACATTTTTGAAAAAAGCTAGGGAGCTGCCCCTAGGTTCGGGGTGTCACAAAATGTTGAAAAGTGGTCGAAAAACCACTATCCAGAATCGGATGTAGAATCGTTAGACGAACTTAAAATTGTTCTACGACACCCATCTGCGACGTTTAGTATTCGAGATATGGCCCGTCCTAGGTCTGACCGAGCAATTTTTGTTCCGCGCACTGTGTGCACCGTACACTTTGATGTTTGTATGAAAAAGTACCCTACCTAGGGACGCGTAGAGCAAATTTGTACCCCCGGGAATGTTGTCGATTGACATTCTGGTTGCACTTTTCATCATCTAGGGTGCGTTCCTGACACGTTTTTAGGGGTTTTAGCAAAAAAAAATTTTTCGACTACTCGAGCTCTCTGGCCCGTTCGGTGCACATTTTTGAAAAAAGCTAGGGAGCTGCCCCTAGGTTCGGGGTGTCACAAAATGTTGAAAAGTGGTCGAAAAACCACTATCCAGAATCGGATGTAGAATCGTTAGACGAACTTAAAATTGTTCTACGACACCCATCTGCGACGTTTAGTATTCGAGATATGGCCCGTCCTAGGTCTGACCGAGCAATTTTTGTTCCGCGCACTTTGTGCACCGTACACTTTGATGTTTGTATGAAAAAGTACCCTACCTAGGGACGCGTAGAGCAAATTTGTACCCCCGGGCATGTTGTCGATTGACGTTCTGGTTGCACTTTTCATCATCTAGGGTGCGTTCCTGACACGTTTTGAGGGGTTTTAGCAAAAAAAAAATTTTCGACTACTCGAGCTCTCTGGCCCGTTCGGTGCACATTTTTGAAAAAAGCTAGGGAGCTGCCCCTAGGTTCGGGGTGTCACAAAATGTTGAAAAGTGGTCGAAAAACCACTATCCAGAATCGGATGTAGAATCGTTAGACGAACTTAAAATTGTTCTACGACACCCATCTGCGACGTTTAGTATTCGAGATATGGCCCGTCCTAGGTCTGACCGAGCAATTTTTGTTCCGCGCACTGTGTGCACCGTACACTTTGATGTTTGTATGAAAAAGTACCCTACCTAGGGACGCGTAGAGCAAATTTGTACCCCCGGGCATGTTGTCGATTGACATTCTGGTTGCACTTTTCATCATCTAGGGTGCGTTCCTGACACGTTTTGAGGGGTTTTAGCAAAAAAAAAAATTTTCGACTACTCGAGCTCTCTGGCCCGTTCGGTGCACATTTTTGAAAAAAGCTAGGGAGCTGCCCCTAGGTTCGGGGTGTCACAAAATGTTGAAAAGTGGTCGAAAAACCACTATCCAGAATCGGATGTAGAATCGTTAGACGAACTTAAAATTGTTCTACGACACCCATCTGCGACGTTTAGTATTCGAGATATAGCACTTTGTAGGTCTGACCGAGCAATTTTGTACTGAAATGTATGGTGAACATGTAATTCATTAAATAACATTGACTTGCATCGTGCCCTACTTCATCGGCACAGCTGTTATTGACTATCTTTAGTGGAAATGGATTGAGTTTGACCATTTTAAGCCCATTTCCTATGCCGTGCACCAACATTGTGTACCGATCAGGGAAAGTACGCTACGTACGCGTTCATGGATGTCGATGTTGGTACAAGTTGCCTTTCGGGATAGCCGTGCACCAAAACTGTGTACCGATCAGGGAAAGTACAAGACGGAGGGTGCAGCTCGAGCGTACGCGTTCATAGATGTCGATGTTGGTACACTTGCACCAAAATTGTGTACCAATCAGGGAAAGTACAACACGGAGGGCGCAGCCCGGGCGTACGCAATCATGGATGTCCATGTTGATACAATCTACGTGTACGTACCTAGTTTTTGTAGGAAAAGTTGCAATTAAGTGCTTGCATGCTTAAAATGCTCATCTCAACCGGTCACCTTTTGGCCTGCCCTTTTATAACAGAAACCTAGAAAGATACTCGAGATTTTTGTGTTTTTCCATTCGCCCGGGACGACGAAATGAGCTATGTGCACATCGTGCAGAAAATTGTCTTCGCCACGCATGTTTTTGTCCATCCACTCATATAATCACCCGCATTTGTGTTCAACACGGACGGCGCAGCCCGAGCGAACGCGTTAATGTTTATGTTTGTACACACTGCTTGTACGATTCTAGGATTTGGTAATTGCGTCACAGTGCCCGACCGTCGCGGACACCATTCTTGGACAGAAGTCCTAGTACGTAGAGTACTTTCCCTAGGTATGTGCTCGTTCGTGACTATCGTTGCGTGCTTACGGACACGCTTGGGTATGTTTACCATACAAGGTTTACTAGGGAAACCTGGGAAGGACGCTTGCCCTCCCGTCGCGGACACCATTCTTGGAAAGAAGTCCTAGTACGTAGCGTTCCTTATTTTACTTGATCAGTTTGTAATGCATTCGCTTTGTTCCATCGACTTCTGCTACTGCTCACTAAGGGGTGTTCGTTTGCGATGTGTACGATAAGCAACTGTCTATCGTAACCAGCAGTTAATCAACACTTTTTACCCAAGTCATAGCAACATAGAGTACTTTTCCTAATCGGTACACAATTTTGGTGCACCTCTAACCTCGCCGGCACTTTATCGTTACGTTTTGTGCACAACCTAGGGACGTGGTGTAAGTTTCATGATTTTTATGTTTGATTTGGTTTATTATGATTGAAAAATACGCTACGTCCCAGAAATTGGAGCTCGACTACTTCCTCCATGTGGCGAAAAAAGTTACTGGGCAACGCCTAGCTTATGCCCCATTTGTACTTCAATTTTCATTATCAGGTTTGAAAAATACGCTAAGTCCCAGAAATCTGAACTCGAATACTTTTGCCACGTGGCGCCAAAAGCTACTGAGAAACGCCTAGCCTTTTACCCATTTATAATTTAGTTTTCGTTATAAGTTTTGAACAATACGCAAAGTTCCAAGAATCTGAACTCGAGTACTTTTTACATGTGCCGCCAAAAGCTACTGAGCAACGCCTAGGTTGATACATTTTTGGTAC
>NW_026054439.1:105000-110664 GCF_943734685.1 Anopheles coluzzii | reverse complement strand
CGCTTTGAACTAGCCTGCTTTGAGCACTCTAATTTGTTCAAGGTAAACGAGAGTTCCCGGGCACCATGAAGCTGGGTCGAACAAGACCTTGACCGACGAGGTCGCGGCGACAAGTCCTGACCCGTCACGGAGTAGAACGCCCAGGTACACCATTGTGAGTCGCAGCCGCGAGCGCGTACACGGACGGTCCCAACCGAGAGGCCGGGCGCCCGCGACGGACGCGAGTCTGGACGGGGTATCAACTTCGAACGTTTTAACCGCAACAACTTTAATATACGCTAGTGGAGCTGGAATTACCGCGGCTGCTGGCACCAGACTTGCCCTCCACTTGATCCTTGCAAAAGGATTTATGCTCAACTCATTCCAATTATGGACCATCGTTAGAGAGGTCCATATTGTTATTTCTCGTCACTACCTCCCCGTGCCGGGATTGGGTAATTTACGCGCCTGCTGCCTTCCTTGGATGTGGTAGCCATTTCTCAGGCTCCCTCTCCGGAATCGAACCCTGATTCCCCGTTACCCGTCGCAACCATGGTAGTCCTCTACACTACCATCAATAGTTGATAGGGCAGACATTTGAAAGATCTGTCGTCAGTCGCAAGCGACCGTACGATCGGCATCCTTATCCAGATTTCAACTCAAAGCGCCCGGAGGCGATTGGTTTAACTAATAAGTGCACCAGTTCCGCCGACCCGGAGGCCAACAGTCCCGGCATAATGCATGTATTAGCTCTGGCTTTTCCACAGTTATCCAAGTAACTGTTTGGATGAGGATCTTGTAAATTATAGCTGTTATACTGAGCCTTATGCGGTTTCACTTTCTAGGAAGCTTGTACTTAGACATGCATGGCTTAACCTTTGAGACGAGCGTATATCACTGGTAGGATCAACCAGAATTCGAGTCAATTGCTTGAACACGAACTACACTCTTGATCACGCGAGGCGCAAGTCCCCCGTGACCACCGAGATTTGTTCTGCGACGCCAGAGCGTCCGTTGGCGCCACTCGATAGACTGCACAAGCAGGCAACGTCGGATGCATTGCACACGGCTAGCGGATCTCTCTGCACTGCGTCGGGTGTCCCAACGTATGTCTGGAGACATTGCTATGCCGGTACGGCACTCTGCGCACTCTTTCTTGTCCTCTTCGAGCGACGGGCCTCTAAGCGGGGTTGTATGCCGGTACGACACATCGACTGGTACATTGCACGCACTAACGATCGCTCTGCACTGCATGGAACTCATTCGTAACCACCGTGACGGGAGACTTTGCTAGTACGCACGATACTCTGCGCATGTGTACATGTTTTACAACCCAGCCAACTTGAGCACCTAGGGGAAGTTGTGATGCCATCTGAACACCCACCGACTGATGCATTGAACGGCTAAAGTTGACCTTCAATCCGAACTGGCACTCTGCGGCGTGGAGGCAGTTGCGCGACCACTCCTATCCCAAACCAACAAAGCAAGGTGTATCCTACGTGCTCGGTACAAGCACACCACGACGGGACACATTGAACGGTTCAGCGATCTCTCTGCACTAGTGGAAGAACTCCAACGTGATACGGGAGACTTTGCTACAGCGGCTTCTCTGCACTTCTGGGCTACCACCTTGTGACGGGAGACATTGCTAGCGGTCACTCTGCACTAGTGATGGTACACCACCGTGATACGGGAGACATTGCTAACGGCCACTCTGCACAGGTGCCAATACCACCTTGTGACGGGAAACATTGCTAGGAACCGATCGGCATCTCTGCGCGATTACTTGACGCACACCCAACTAAGTCAACTGTTGGACTTTTTCGTAATCACGGCGGGACACATTGAACGAGCTCTAACGGATCTCTGCACGCATGGAACATGGTGGCGGGAATCATTGCTAGAACCGAACGGCGCCTCTGCGCGATGTACAAACAAGCTCAACAGGAACCTCGTATCGGCTGCCGAGCCGGAGCTCGAACAACTTGGACTTTCACCTCTAATTTATATCAACTCACCACTCCCCGAGGGATCCGCAGAATTGCTTCTGGGTCCCGTATCGTTATTTGCGATTCGTGTTTGCATTACACTACATTGAACTATTCCAACTTGTTTATCCGCATGGCGAACATTTGCTGCATTGAACATTAAAGTTCCACTTCGCTCTCCCCTACGTGGGTCTGAGCTTCACTCTCAGGGAAAAAATATGCCACATTGGTTAGGGAAACCCGGTTTCATCACGCTATGTGCCCTGCACCACCAGCTTAGCGTGAATGCTTCGAGTTTCCCTAAGAAGTTCGATTGGTCTTGCAGAGTTTAAAGACAACGAAGCTTAGTTTCAAGCAATGATTTAATATACGCGTATTAATAACCCTTAACTGTTACAACTTTTATGCTTGAAACCATCGCAACGAAGTCTTTGGGTCCGTAGACCCGTGATGTACTGCTCCAGGAAACGTTTTGAAAGAGTGGAAACTCAAAATCATAGGTTAAGATCATCGGCAGAACCCACCAGACACCACTTTTGCTTCATAAGTTCGGCCTATAGTCATATGACGATTTTCATCGGGGAGGGGACGTATGACCCAAACGGGGGCTTATATGACCCACGGACACTGCAAACCATGCTCCTACGACTAAATAGAGGTTAAAACTACGATTTGGTGAAATCTTCATTTTTGACCTCGGAGCAAGGTACCTTCCCTATAGTAGGCAATGAGTAAATGATCATAATCCCAGGAGGGCAAAAAATGGGGAACCCGAGAGGAAAGCGCTGTTGGCGCGCCTAAGCTAGTGGCCCGTAGAGTAAAAAGGGTACCCCCAACAAAGTTGTCGTTTCACGTTCTGGTTTCACTTTTCATCATCTAGGGTGCGTTCCTGACACGTTTTGAGGGGTTTTTAGCAAAAAAAAAAATTTTTCGACTACTCGAGCTCTCTGGCCCGTTCGGTGCACATTTTTGAAAAAAGCTAGGGAGCTGCCCCTAGGTTCGGGGTGTCACAAAATGTTGAAAAGTGGGTCGAAAAACCCACTTATCCAGAATCGGATGTAGAATCGTTAGACGAAACTTAAAATTGTTCTACGACACCCATCTGCGACGTTTAGTATTCGAGATATGGCCCGTCCTAGGTCTGACCGGAGCAATTTTTTGTTCCGCGCACTGTGTGCACCGTACACTTTGATGTTTGTATGAAAAAGTACCCTACCTAGGACGCGTAGAGCAAATTTGTACCCCCGGGAATGTTGTCGATTGACATTCTGGTTGCACTTTTTCATCATCTAGGGTGCGTTCCTGACACGTTTTTAGGGTTTTAGCAAAAAAAAATTTTTCGACTACTCGAGCTCTCTGGCCCGTTCGGTGCACATTTTTGAAAAAAGCTAGGGAGCTGCCCCTAGGTTCGGGGTGTCACAAAATGTTGAAAAGTGTCGAAAAAACCACTATCCAGAATCGGATGTAGAATCGTTAGACGAACTTAAAATTGTTCTACGACACCCATCTGCGACGTTTAGTATTCGAGATATGGCCCGTCCTAGGTCTGACCGAGCAATTTTTGTCCGCGCACTTTGTGCACCGTACACTTTGATGTTTGTATGAAAAAGTACCCTACCTAGGGACGCGTAGAGCAAATTTGTACCCCCGGGCATGTGTCGATTGACGTTCTGGTTGCACTTTTCATCATCTAGGGTGCGTTCCTGACACGTTTTGAGGGGTTTTAGCAAAAAAAAAATTTTCGACTACTCGAGCTCTCTGGCCCGTTCGGTGCACATTTTTGAAAAAAGCTAGGGAGCTGCCCCTAGGTTTCGGGGTGTCACAAATGTTGAAAAGTGGTCGAAAAACCACTATCCAGAATCGGATGTAGAATCGTTAGACGAACTTAAAATTGTTCTACGACACCCATCTGCGACGTTTAGTATTCGAGATATGGCCCGTCCTAGGTCTGACCGAGCAATTTTTGTTCCGCGCACTGTGTGCACCGTACAACTTTGATGTTTGTATGAAAAAGTACCCTACCTAGGGACGCGTAGAGCAAATTTGTACCCCCGGGCATGTTGTCGATTGACGTTCTGGTTGCACTTTTCATCATCTAGGGTGCGTTCCTGACACGTTTTGAGGGGTTTTAGCAAAAAAAAAATTTTCGACTACTCGAGCTCTCTGGCCCGTTCGGTGCACATTTTTGAAAAAAGCTAGGGAGCTGCCCTAGGTTTCGGGTGTCACAAAATGTTGAAAAAGTGGTCGAAAAACCACTATCCAGAATCGGATGTAGATCGTTAGACGAACTTAAAATTGTTCTACGACACCCATCTGCGACGTTTAGTATTCGAGATATGGCCCGTCCTAGGTCTGACCGAGCAATTTTTGTTCCGCGCACTGTGTGCACCGTACACTTTGATGTTTGTATGAAAAAGTACCCTACCTAGGGACGCGTAGAGCAAAATTTGTACCCCCGGGAATGTTGTCGATTGACTTTCTGTTGCACTTTTCATCATCTAGGGTGCGTTCCTGACACGTTTTTAGGGGTTTTAGCAAAAAAAAATTTTTCGACTACTCGAGCTCTCTGGCCCGTCGGTGCAACATTTTTGAAAAAAAGCTAGGGAGCTGCCCCTAGGTTCGGGGTGTCACAAAATGTTGAAAAGTGGTCGAAAAACCACTATCCAGAATCGGATGTAGAATCGTTAGACGAACTTAAAATGTTCTACGACACCCATCTGCGACGTTTAGTATTCGAGATATGGCCCGTCCTAGGTCTGACCGAGCAATTTTTGTTCCGCGCACCTTTTGTGCACCGTACACTTTGATGTTTGTATGAAACAAGTACCCTTACCTAGGGGACGCGTAGAGCAAATTTGTACCCCCGGGCATGTTGTCGATTGACGTTCTGGTTGCACTTTTCATCATCTAGGGTGCGTTCCTGACACGTTTTGAGGGGTTTTAGCAAAAAAAAAATTTTCGACTACTCGAGCTCTCTGGCCCGTTCGGTGCACATTTTTGAAAAAAGCTAGGGAGCTGCCCCTAGGTTCGGGGTGTCACAAATGTTGAAAAGTGGTCGAAAAACCACTATCCAGAATCGGATGTAGAATCGTTAGACGAACTTAAAATTGTTCTACGACACCCATCTGCGACGTTTAGTATTCGAGATATGGCCCGTCCTAGGTCTGACCGAGCAATTTTTGTTCCGCGCACTGTGTGCACCGTACACTTTGATGTTTGTATGAAAAAGTACCCTACCTAGGGACGCGTAGAGCAAATTTGTACCCCGGGCATGTTGTCGATTGACATTCTGGTTGCACTTTTCATCATCTAGGGTGCGTTCCTGACACGTTTTGAGGGGTTTTAGCAAAAAAAAAAAATTTTCGACTACTCGAGCTCTCTGGCCCGTTCGGTGCACATTTTTGAAAAAAGCTAGGGAGCTGCCCCTAGGTTCGGGGTGTCACAAAATGTTGAAAAGTGGTCGAAAAACCACTATCCAGAATCGGATGTAGAATCGTTAGACGAACTTAAAATTGTTCTACGACACCCATCTGCGACGTTAGTATTCGAGATATAGCACTTGTAGGTCTGACCGAGCAATTTTGTACTGAAATGTATGGTGAACATGTAATTCATTAAATAACATTGACTTGCATCGTGCCCTACTTCATCGGCACAGCTGTTTATTGACTATCTTTAGTGGAATTGGATTGAGTTT
>NW_026054439.1:90000-95000 GCF_943734685.1 Anopheles coluzzii | reverse complement strand
ACCACCGAGATTTGTTCTGCGACGCCAGAGCGTCCGTTGGCGCCACTCGATAGACTGCACAAGCAGGCAACGTCGGATGCATTGCACACGGCTAGCGGATCTCTCTGCACTGCGTCGGGTGTCCCAACGTATGTCTGGAGACATTGCTATGCCGGTACGGCACTCTGCGCACTCTTTCTTGTCCTCTTCGAGCGACGGGCCTCTAAGCGGGGTTGTATGCCGGTACGACACATCGACTGGTACATTGCACGCACTAACGATCGCTCTGCACTGCATGGAACTCATTCGTAACCACCGTGACGGGAGACTTTGCTAGTACGCACGATACTCTGCGCATGTGTACATGTTTTACAACCCAGCCAACTTGAGCACCTAGGGGAAGTTGTGATGCCATCTGAACACCCACCGACTGATGCATTGAACGGCTAAAGTTGACCTTCAATCCGAACTGGCACTCTGCGGCGTGGAGGCAGTTGCGCGACCACTCCTATCCCAAACCAACAAAGCAAGGTGTATCCTACGTGCTCGGTACAAGCACACCACGACGGGACACATTGAACGGTTCAGCGATCTCTCTGCACTAGTGGAAGAACTCCAACGTGATACGGGAGACTTTGCTACAGCGGCTTCTCTGCACTTCTGGGCTACCACCTTGTGACGGGAGACATTGCTAGCGGTCACTCTGCACTAGTGATGGTACACCACCGTGATACGGGAGACATTGCTAACGGCCACTCTGCACAGGTGCCAATACCACCTTGTGACGGGAAACATTGCTAGGAACCGATCGGCATCTCTGCGCGATTACTTGACGCACACCCAACTAAGTCAACTGTTGGACTTTTTCGTAATCACGGCGGGACACATTGAACGAGCTCTAACGGATCTCTGCACGCATGGAACATGGTGGCGGGAATCATTGCTAGAACCGAACGGCGCCTCTGCGCGATGTACAAACAAGCTCAACAGGAACCTCGTATCGGCTGCCGAGCCGGAGCTCGAACAACTTGGACTTTCACCTCTAATTTATATCAACTCACCACTCCCCGAGGGATCCGCAGAATTGCTTCTGGGTCCCGTATCGTTATTTGCGATTCGTGTTTGCATTACACTACATTGAACTATTCCAACTTGTTTATCCGCATGGCGAACATTTGCTGCATTGAACATTAAAGTTCCACTTCGCTCTCCCCTACGTGGGTCTGAGCTTCACTCTCAGGGAAAAAATATGCCACATTGGTTAGGGAAACCCGGTTTCATCACGCTATGTGCCCTGCACCACCAGCTTAGCGTGAATGCTTCGAGTTTCCCTAAGAAGTTCGATTGGTCTTGCAGAGTTTAAAGACAACGAAGCTTAGTTTCAAGCAATGATTTAATGAACGCGTATTAAAAACCCTTAACTGTTACAACTTTTATGCTTGAAACCATCGCAACGAAGTCTTTGGGTCCGTAGACCCGTGATGTACTGCTCCAGGAAACGTTTTGAAAGAGTGGAAACTCAAAATCATAGGTTAAGATCATCGGCAGAACCCACCAGACACCACTTTTGCTTCATAAGTTCGGCCTATAGTCATATGACGATTTTCATCGGGGAGGGGACGTATGACCCAAACGGGGGCTTATATGACCCACGGACACTGCAAACCATGCTCCTACGACTAAATAGAGGTTAAAACTACGATTTGGTGAAATCTTCATTTTTGACCTCGGAGCAAGGTACCTTCCCTATAGTAGGCAATGAGTAAATGATCATAATCCCAGGAGGGCAAAAAATGGGAACCCGAGAGGAAAGCGCTGTTGGCGCGCCTAAGCTAGTGGCCCGTAGAGTAAAAAGGGTACAGTATCGGACAGAAAGATAGGGCATAGGTTTTTTAACGCACCGTGCACCCGTTGGGCCAAGTTTATGTGTGGTTTGTATGTGTGTGTGTGTGTGTGTGTGTGTGTGTGTGTGTGTGTGTGTGTGTGTGTGTGTGTGTGTGTATGTGTGTGTGCATGTGTGTGTGGATGTATGTTTGAATGTGTATTGATGTGTGTGTTTGTTTCACAAGTAGGTCGTTTCGGATAGATTTGTAAGTAGCTTTTTTGTGTTTTGGGTTAGGTTTTTGGTGTGATAAGCAGGACCACCGCCCTCGCGATCAGTGTGTTTTCGATATATTAACAATGTTACGGTCTTCTTTCGCCGTGGTCTTCTGAGGACGTTCGGTTGACTTACGCGTTTCGGTTGTCCAAGCGCGTTTCAGTTGTCTAAGCACGTTTCGGTTGTCCGAAGTGCGTTTGCCACAAAAGTGCGCGATCGTTCCATTACGAACTCGATCCTTTTGCGCTTAATGCCAGCAGCAGCCATTCGCTTTTACATATGGCGCTGATGATCGGTACAACGTTTACCTCGACCCATTGTTACTAACATTGCTTGCTTGGACCGTCAAGAACGCGCTGCTTAAAAACTTGGACACGGCTGATCCCGTGCTCTGCCTGCGTTCTACTTCTATACGCGATGAATTACATCGTTTTGGAGCAGCGAAAACATCGCATGGATAAAAACTATCAACGAGTACGCGAGTAAGCGTCTTCCCTTCAAAATCGAGAAAAGAATACTGCCGCGCTCATGAAACAAAACGCCCATTGAAAAGAATAACTGCGCGCCAGCTCAATGCACGCACAAAGTTTACCATTCGCACACAACGTGCAACGCAGAGATGCACGCATGCCTTTCAATGGCGTGCACTGGAGAAACACCTGTGAGGGAATGCCGAGTTCATTGCTATTGTGCGCGTGTCCATTTCGCACCGGTGTCGCATTCACATTCATGAAACAGCACACCTGCGTTTTCGTCCGAGGAACAAGCGCTGCTGTCGATGCAAACTTTAGTTTTTATCCAAGTGTAAACGCACAATGTTTCACATGATAACACACATAATAAGAATAATTTCAACGCAATATGACATCATGGCAAGCTATGTTTTTCAGACACAAACCCGCGCACTTGCAAATACACATTAAAAAGCACACTCTCTTTCTACTACTACTACACACACACACATGCACACACACACACATGCACACACACACACATACACACACACACTCACACACACATACACACACACATACACACATACACACACACACAATCACAAGTAACGTGGCAAAACAAGTGCACGGTGCATTGAAAAAAAGGGTCCTATCTTAATGTCCGATACTGTACCCCCAACAAAGTTGTCGTTTCACGTTCTGGTTTCACTTTTCATCATCTAGGGTGCGTTCCTGACACGTTTTGAGGGGTTTTAGCAAAAAAAAATTTTTCGACTACTCGAGCTCTCTGGCCCGTTCGGTGCACATTTTTGAAAAAAGCTAGGGAGCTGCCCCTAGGTTCGGGGTGTCACAAAATGTTGAAAAGTGGTCGAAAAACCACTATCCAGAATCGGATGTAGAATCGTTAGACGAACTTAAAATTGTTCTACGACACCCATCTGCGACGTTTAGTATTCGAGATATGGCCCGTCCTAGGTCTGACCGAGCAATTTTTGTTCCGCGCACTGTGTGCACCGTACACTTTGATGTTTGTATGAAAAAGTACCCTACCTAGGGACGCGTAGAGCAAATTTGTACCCCCGGGCATGTTGTCGATTGACATTCTGGTTGCACTTTTCATCATCTAGGGTGCGTTCCTGACACGTTTTGAGGGGTTTTAGCAAAAAAAAAAATTTTCGACTACTCGAGCTCTCTGGCCCGTTCGGTGCACATTTTTGAAAAAAGCTAGGGAGCTGCCCCTAGGTTCGGGGTGTCACAAAATGTTGAAAAGTGGTCGAAAAACCACTATCCAGAATCGGATGTAGAATCGTTAGACGAACTTAAAATTGTTCTACGACACCCATCTGCGACGTTTAGTATTCGAGATATAGCACTTTGTAGGTCTGACCGAGCAATTTTGTACTGAAATGTATGGTGAACATGTAATTCATTAAATAACATTGACTTGCATCGTGCCCTACTTCATCGGCACAGCTGTTATTGACTATCTTTAGTGGAAATGGATTGAGTTTGACCATTTTAAGCCCATTTCCTATGCCGTGCACCAACATTGTGTACCGATCAGGGAAAGTACGCTACGTACGCGTTCATGGATGTCGATGTTGGTACAAGTTGCCTTTCGGGATAGCCGTGCACCAAAACTGTGTACCGATCAGGGAAAGTACAAGACGGAGGGTGCAGCTCGAGCGTACGCGTTCATAGATGTCGATGTTGGTACACTTGCACCAAAATTGTGTACCAATCAGGGAAAGTACAACACGGAGGGCGCAGCCCGGGCGTACGCAATCATGGATGTCCATGTTGATACAATCTACGTGTACGTACCTAGTTTTTGTAGGAAAAGTTGCAATTAAGTGCTTGCATGCTTAAAATGCTCATCTCAACCGGTCACCTTTTGGCCTGCCCTTTTATAACAGAAACCTAGAAAGATACTCGAGATTTTTGTGTTTTTCCATTCGCCCGGGACGACGAAATGAGCTATGTGCACATCGTGCAGAAAATTGTCTTCGCCACGCATGTTTTTGTCCATCCACTCATATAATCACCCGCATTTGTGTTCAACACGGACGGCGCAGCCCGAGCGAACGCGTTAATGTTTATGTTTGTACACACTGCTTGTACGATTCTAGGATTTGGTAATTGCGTCACAGTGCCCGACCGTCGCGGACACCATTCTTGGACAGAAGTCCTAGTACGTAGAGTACTTTCCCTAGGTATGTGCTCGTTCGTGACTATCGTTGCGTGCTTACGGACACGCTTGGGTATGTTTACCATACAAGGTTTACTAGGGAAACCTGGGAAGGACGCTTGCCCTCCCGTCGCGGACACCATTCTTGGAAAGAAGTCCTAGTACGTAGCGTTCCTTATTTTACTTGATCAGTTTGTAATGCATTCGCTTTGTTCCATCGACTTCTGCTACTGCTCACTAAGGGGTGTTCGTTTGCGATGTGTACGATAAGCAACTGTCT
>NW_026054439.1:77500-82500 GCF_943734685.1 Anopheles coluzzii | reverse complement strand
TTCGTTATCGGAATTAACCAGACAAATCATTCCACGAACTAAGAACGGCCATGCACCACTACCCTTAAGTTTGAGAAAGAGCTATCAATCTGTCTTACCTCAATAAGTTCGGACCTGGTAAGTTTTCCCGTGTTGAGTCAAATTAAGCCGCAAGCTCCACTTCTTTTTTTTTTAAATTCTTCAAGAGTTCTTTATTGAGGACCATTGTTTCCCGAAAGAACCCCGCTCCTACCGGCGGGGGGTTACCACTAACGGATTTCCCCCCGCCGGGAATTCCGCCCGTTTGGGCCTTTCTCTTTATTTATTTGAATTCAAAAAACGTTTTTTTTTTTTTTTTTCACTATTTTTCCTTTCGTGAAAGGTTTTCGTTGCCGCCTTTTTAACATTAAATATGTTCCGGTAACCGTTGTCCTTGTCCTAATCCTTGCAGGTTTCACCGTATCATCACAGAGCTGCGTCAGCGCGCGGACACGTTCGCCGATGTTACGGCAGCTCGCTCGTCATCCGTGAGGCTGCTTCTTCGTTCGGCAAGCTGGGAGCTCGGCAGCTCGTCCCACGGGGGAGGCTGAGCCTCGACCTCCGCTTGCCGTTGCTCCAGCCGCCGCTGCCTCTCTCTCTGCCGCCGGTTAATGCGACGCCGCTCCACTTCCGCTGCAGATGGTGGTAGTCGCCCACGTCGTTGGCGACCCTGCGGAACAGCTCCTAGCACTCCGGCCCGACGCCTTTCCCGGTATTGGAGCTGCATAAAGTTACGCCGCAGTCGCCGCATCTCCATCGTGCGTGGGGAGGGAGGCAATCCCCGGCTGCGCGGGGGGATTGGCGGCTCTGGAGGGCTGACCTCCTCCTCCTCGACCTCCCCTGTCGGCTCCGCTACGTCGTCGGCCGCGTCGTCATTGGCCGCTGCGCGTGCCAAGATAGCCGGGACGACCTCGTCCACGCCGAGCCGCTCCTGCCGACGCCGCTGCCGCATCCGCCGGGCGCTGCGGTTGCGCACCTCTCGGCGTCGCATCAGCCGTCTCCGCTCTGCCTCCGCCATGTCCTCGGGCGGGCTGGATGCAGGAACTGGCTGAGCAGCCTCGGCGGCTGCCAAGTTTTGCTGCTCCTCCCGCCAGTCCTCCTGCAGAACGGAGAGGATCTGCCGAGCCGCTTGCTGGATGCGGTCCCACCACTCCGCACTCTCCAACAGGCGGCTGCCGAGGTTGTCCTCGTCGACGCCGTGCAGCAACTCCGCGCGAACATCCGCGAAGCGGGGACACTGGAACAGTACGTGGGCCACCGACTCGACCGACCCTGCGCACCTGGGACAGTCCGGGGATGGAGCGAACCCGAACACGTGCAGGAACTCGTGGACGAAGGCATGTCCACTGAGAACCTGCGAGAGGTAGAAATCTACCTCTCCGTGTTTCCGCCCCGTCCACAGGCGCACGTCTGGCACTTGTCGGTGGGCCCAACGTAAGTAGCGGCTGGTGTTATTCGCCGCCTCGTCGTCCCACTGTTGCTGCCACAGCTGCAGCGATGACTCATTTTCCTCCTGGCGAATCGCCTCTCGACTGCTGTCCGGGCTTAACTGCAGTCGGTTGTAGCAGCGGGCGTCTTCCTTCACCAGGAGGTGGTATGGCAGTTCTCCGGCTAAAACCACCGCTACCTCGCAGCTCGTGGAGTGGAAGGCGCTCGTGATGCCCTGGGCCAGGGGGCGCTGCACGCGATCCAATATCCGCCTGCACCACTGTAGGTCCGAGGCTTCCGCCCAGACGGGTGCGCCATAGCGGATAATGGACGCGGCCACTGCGGCGAGCAGCTTCCGCTTGCTCACTTGGGGGCCGCTGTGGTTGCGCATGACGACACGCAATGCTCGCACCACACGGAGGGCCTTGTCCGCGACCATCTCGACGTGTGGGCGCCACGACAGGTGGTCGTGTAGCATGACCCCCAAGTAGCGGATCGACCGCTTCGAGCGCACTTCCACTCCACAGATGTTCACAGGGATGTTTTTGTATCCGCTTCGCTTGCTCGACACCATCAGCAGCTCCGTCTTCTCCGGCGCCAGGGAGAGTTTGTGCCGCACCATCCAGCTGTTGACCGCTGCCACCGCTTCCTCCGCAATCGCTGCTGCGTGTTCAGGAGTTGTCCCCGCTGCCAGGATCGCAAGATCATCGGCGAATCCCACGATGGAGGCGCCCTCAGGGAGCTCTACGGCTAGCACACCGTCGTACATTATGTTCCACAGTGTGGGGCCCAAAATGGACCCCTGTGGAACACCTGCCGATACTCGGCGGGTAACCGGCCCGTCCGCCGTGTCGTACGTAAGCTCCCTGTCGGCGAAGTAGTCCTGCAGTATGCGGCACAACTGCACGGGGACTCCCTTCGCCTGGAGCGCCTCGGCGATGCTCTGCCAGCTGGCCGTGTTGAACGCGTTACGGACGTCCAGGGCCACAACCATGAGGCAGCGCCGGTCACGGTTGTTTGTCCTTCCAAAGGACTTCGCCCTTCGTCCCGCGTCCACGACCTGCTGGATGGCCTGCAGAGTCGATCGCCCTCGCCGGAATCCGAACTGCTGCTCAGACAGTTGCGGACTCTCTGGATCCTCGATGTATTCGTTGAGCCGGTTCAACAGCAGCCGCTCCAAAGCCTTGCCCGTATTATCGAGCAGGCAAATCGGGCGGAAGGACGACGGCTCGCCCGGTGATTTGCCTGGCTTTGGCAGGAGCACCAGTCGCTGCTTTTTCCACGGCTGCGGAAAGCAGGACGTGTCCAGGCACTCCTGAAACACCCGGCGGAAGGGCTCCGGTTGCTGCCTGAGAGCAACCGTAAGGGCGGCGTTCGGTACTCCATCAAGCCCAGGAGCCTTCCGCGGGTGCATGCTGGCTGCTATATTCTCCAGCTCGGTCAGGCCGATCGATCGGAGCGGCGCCATGTTGCCAACTCGGAGATCGGGCCACTCTACCGGCGGATGAACCGGGAACAAGGCGTCGACAATTCGCCGCAGTTCTGCTGGATCGCGTTCCGGGGCTGAGCGGGCCGCCTGGAACCAGTGGAAGACCTTCCGGAAAAAGTTTCCGGTTTCATCCTCCCTGATCGACAGCAAGAACCGGTCGAACGCCTCGTTCTTACTCGAACGAATAGCCTTCCGTAGGCTGTCTCTGGCAGCTAGGAGTTCCGTTTGGAGCTGCTCTTCCGGCGGGATTGTTCTCATCGCCATCTGCTCCTTTCTGGAGAGATCGTCGATCATTGCCTGGATCGCCGGAGTCCACCAGTAAGCTGGCCGACCTGTGTGGTCCTGCGCTGGGAAGACCCGCGACATCGTCTCGTCGCAGACGCTGGTCAGCGACTCGACCAAGCTTTCGACGCTGTTAGCTTGACGGGCGAACCCAGTCATGGCCAGCGCTTTCCCGAAAAGCTGGGAGTCAAACTGACTGGTCTTCCAGCGCGTACCGGCATTGCTTACGCGGGCCGGGCGCTGTCCACGCCGTGCTGCCCGATCCCTCGATGATGGTGGACTCACGCCAACCTCGTACCGGACGTAACGGTGATCACTGAGCGTTACCACGTCGGGAACGCGCCAGCCTCGGGCGCTGTCCTCGCGCGGGTCGAGACGGCTGATCACACTACTGGCGAACGTAACGTCCGGTCGGCTGGGCGGAAACCGAGTTGTGTCCGCTCGGTTCCCCTTGAACGTTGGCAGACAGTCTGCCTTGTTCAGTAGCACCAGCCCGAGGTTGTCCGCCAACTGGAGAAGCTCCAAGCCCTTCGGGCAAGTCCTGCTGCTTCCCCAGTCCAGGTGCATGGCGTTGAAATCGCCGGCCAGGAGAACCCGGCTGCACCCGCGGACGATCAGGTCGATCTTTTCCATTATGCTCCGGAACTCTGGGACTCCTGTCTGCGGCGACACATAGCAGCTCACCACAGCGATTCCACCGACGTCGGCCGCAACCACACCGAGGGTCTGACGGTGCCTGATACGCTGTATCGGCAGCCGGTTGCCGTTGACGACGATGGCAACCGTCTTACTCTCGTCCGTTACCCAATTGCCGTTATTGCGCGGTACGCAATAGGGCTCGGACAAGAGCAGAACGTCAAGACCCTCGGTGGTCAACACATGCAACGCCAGGTCCTGGGCGTTCTCGCAATGGTTGGCGTTGAACTGCAGGACGTTCAACATTGTGGTTGCGGGCCTGGGCACATGGGGGCGGCGATGCGGTGTGGGCCGCCACAAACGATGCACTTCGGATCGCAGGTGCATGATGCCGCGCGATGATCCGTGGCTCCGCAGCGCAGGCATAGGCCGGAACGATCCACGCCGGCGCAGTCTGCAGTGGTGTGTCCACGCTCCAAGCAGCGGAAACAGCGAACCGCGCTTCGCTGCTGTTTTGGCGCGCTGCGCACCAGGCACGCCGAGTATCCAACAAGGATACGTTTGTCCGCCAGAAGGTCAGCGTCCCTCCGTGGAAGACGGACACGGGCACGCTGCGTCCCATCACGACGCTCCCACAAGGACGTGGTTGCTGCAACTACTGTGCGTTCCAGCGCCCGCTGCAGACCGCGTTCCACATCCTCTTTTGTGGCCAACATGTCGATGCCGGTAATCATCACCTCGGCCATCTCCGTGATGATCCGGCCAGTGGCCAAATCACCGACCTCCTCCTGGATGCGCTGCAGCAGCACAGCGGCGTCTGCATCCTGATTAAGCGAGAGACGAAGGAAGTCGCGTGACGTGCGGTAGCCCTGCTTGACTCCCTTGTTCTCGTCGGCCAGTCGCGGATTTAGCCGTATCTTCTCAAACAGCGCCTTGTACGAGCATCCCTCGGCCGGCTCAAAGATGAGCTGGTCCTGCCGAGGGCGTGCTGGACGCTGGCGCTCCTGGCGCAACTGCTCACTGCGCTGCGCCTGTACAGCAGTTGGCCGCTGCTGGTGTTGTTGCTGCTGCTGTTGTTGCTGCCGACGCTGTTGCTGCTGCTGCGTGCCGGCGACCGCCTGTCGCTGTGGTTGCCGCTGCTGCTGCT
>NW_026054439.1:70000-72500 GCF_943734685.1 Anopheles coluzzii | reverse complement strand
TTCACGTTCTGGTTTCACTTTTCATCATCTAGGGTGCGTTCCTGACACGTTTTGAGGGGTTTTAGCAAAAAAAAATTTTTCGACTACTCGAGCTCTCTGGCCCGTTCGGTGCACATTTTTGAAAAAAGCTAGGGAGCTGCCCCTAGGTTCGGGGTGTCACAAAATGTTGAAAAGTGGTCGAAAAACCACTATCCAGAATCGGATGTAGAATCGTTAGACGAACTTAAAATTGTTCTACGACACCCATCTGCGACGTTTAGTATTCGAGATATGGCCCGTCCTAGGTCTGACCGAGCAATTTTTGTTCCGCGCACTGTGTGCACCGTACACTTTGATGTTTGTATGAAAAAGTACCCTACCTAGGGACGCGTAGAGCAAATTTGTACCCCCGGGCATGTTGTCGATTGACGTTCTGGTTGCACTTTTCATCATCTAGGGTGCGTTCCTGACACGTTTTGAGGGGTTTTAGCAAAAAAAAATTTTTCGACTACTCGAGCTCTCTGGCCCGTTCGGTGCACATTTTTGAAAAAAGCTAGGGAGCTGCCCCTAGGTTCGGGGTGTCACAAAATGTTGAAAAGTGGTCGAAAAACCACTATCCAGAATCGGATGTAGAATCGTTAGACGAACTTAAAATTGTTCTACGACACCCATCTGCGACGTTTAGTATTCGAGATATGGCCCGTCCTAGGTCTGACCGAGCAATTTTTGTTCCGCGCACTTTGTGCACCGTACACTTTGATGTTTGTATGAAAAAGTACCCTACCTAGGGACGCGTAGAGCAAATTTGTACCCCCGGGCATGTTGTCGATTGACGTTCTGGTTGCACTTTTCATCATCTAGGGTGCGTTCCTGACACGTTTTGAGGGGTTTTAGCAAAAAAAAAATTTTCGACTACTCGAGCTCTCTGGCCCGTTCGGTGCACATTTTTGAAAAAAGCTAGGGAGCTGCCCCTAGGTTCGGGGTGTCACAAAATGTTGAAAAGTGGTCGAAAAACCACTATCCAGAATCGGATGTAGAATCGTTAGACGAACTTAAAATTGTTCTACGACACCCATCTGCGACGTTTAGTATTCGAGATATGGCCCGTCCTAGGTCTGACCGAGCAATTTTTGTTCCGCGCACTGTGTGCACCGTACACTTTGATGTTTGTATGAAAAAGTACCCTACCTAGGGACGCGTAGAGCAAATTTGTACCCCCGGGAATGTTGTCGATTGACATTCTGGTTGCACTTTTCATCATCTAGGGTGCGTTCCTGACACGTTTTTAGGGGTTTTAGCAAAAAAAAATTTTTCGACTACTCGAGCTCTCTGGCCCGTTCGGTGCACATTTTTGAAAAAAGCTAGGGAGCTGCCCCTAGGTTCGGGGTGTCACAAAATGTTGAAAAGTGGTCGAAAAACCACTATCCAGAATCGGATGTAGAATCGTTAGACGAACTTAAAATTGTTCTACGACACCCATCTGCGACGTTTAGTATTCGAGATATGGCCCGTCCTAGGTCTGACCGAGCAATTTTTGTTCCGCGCACTTTGTGCACCGTACACTTTGATGTTTGTATGAAAAAGTACCCTACCTAGGGACGCGTAGAGCAAATTTGTACCCCCGGGCATGTTGTCGATTGACGTTCTGGTTGCACTTTTCATCATCTAGGGTGCGTTCCTGACACGTTTTGAGGGGTTTTAGCAAAAAAAAAATTTTCGACTACTCGAGCTCTCTGGCCCGTTCGGTGCACATTTTTGAAAAAAGCTAGGGAGCTGCCCCTAGGTTCGGGGTGTCACAAAATGTTGAAAAGTGGTCGAAAAACCACTATCCAGAATCGGATGTAGAATCGTTAGACGAACTTAAAATTGTTCTACGACACCCATCTGCGACGTTTAGTATTCGAGATATGGCCCGTCCTAGGTCTGACCGAGCAATTTTTGTTCCGCGCACTGTGTGCACCGTACACTTTGATGTTTGTATGAAAAAGTACCCTACCTAGGGACGCGTAGAGCAAATTTGTACCCCCGGGCATGTTGTCGATTGACATTCTGGTTGCACTTTTCATCATCTAGGGTGCGTTCCTGACACGTTTTGAGGGGTTTTAGCAAAAAAAAAAATTTTCGACTACTCGAGCTCTCTGGCCCGTTCGGTGCACATTTTTGAAAAAAGCTAGGGAGCTGCCCCTAGGTTCGGGGTGTCACAAAATGTTGAAAAGTGGTCGAAAAACCACTATCCAGAATCGGATGTAGAATCGTTAGACGAACTTAAAATTGTTCTACGACACCCATCTGCGACGTTTAGTATTCGAGATATAGCACTTTGTAGGTCTGACCGAGCAATTTTGTACTGAAATGTATGGTGAACATGTAATTCATTAAATAACATTGACTTGCATCGTGCCCTACTTCATCGGCACAGCTGTTATTGACTATCTTTAGTGGAAATGGATTGAGTTTGACCATTTTAAGCCCATTTCCTATGCCGTGCACCAACATTGTGTACCGATCAGGGAAAGTACGC
>NW_026054439.1:62500-65000 GCF_943734685.1 Anopheles coluzzii | reverse complement strand
ACACTCTCATCCCATTCTCGTTGCCATCGTTCCATAGTTGTGACACGTTCCATGTTACGTGCAACCGATCCGGCGATGTTCTCTGCTCGTCTCCGATGAAAAGTCCTGGAGTCCTCGTCCAGGAGGAGATGCAGCGGGATCATTCCCGCGAGCACGCAGACTGCATCGTGAGAAGTTGTCCTGAAAGAAGAGATAACTCGCTGGACTACTGGCCGGTAAAACCGACGTAGCCATTGTCTACGGTTAGCAAATCTAAGGGTATGACACCAAATGGGCGAGGCATACCGGACCTTCGCCACAACAGTAAGAGCAATTACTCGCCTAACATTACTACTTGGACCTGCCTTATTAGGCATCATCCTTACCAAGGTGGTCCATAGCTTCGTCGCTCTCTCCACCGCATACCTGATGTGTGAAGTGTATTCGAGGCGGTCATCTAAGACCATCCCCAAATACTTTAAGCTGCGCGACGAATGTACTACGTGATCACCTACCCTGATAGCCCCGTGCTGTATCCTCTGATGGGAACTGACCATGATAAACTCGGTCTTGGTCGGGGCTATCTTTAATCCGTTGTCGGTCATCCATCTGTCGATGATGCGAATCTGGCTGGAAACGAGAATTTCAATATCATCAACACAATTACCTTCCACCAACAACACTATATCGTCTGCATAGCCGATAATCCGTGCACCTTCCACCATTGCAACTCGTAGGACACCGTCGTACATGAGGTTCCATAACGTTGGGCCAAGTACCGAGCCTTGAGGTACACCCGATGTGACTGCAATCTCTGCCGGTCCATCTGTGGTATCATACATCAGCACACGATTCCTAAAATAATCACCAATGATATCATAAAGATATTTAGGAGTGTTAATTCTCTGTAATGCATTAGCAATCGCCAACCACGAAGCACTGTTAAAAGCATTAGTAACATCTAATGTAACAACTGCACAATACCGTCCACTGTATCGGTTTCTGCTTCTAGCTACCGAAACAATGTCCACTACCCGTTGAATCGCATCAACCGTTGATCGACGACTTCTGAAACCAAATTGGTCGTCAGACAGTCCGTTGACCTCCTCGATGTGTGCATTTAACCGTTGCACTATGATGCGTTCTAGACCTTTACCTGCCCCGTCTAATAGACAAATGGGGCGTACCGAACCCGGTTCCCCTGGTGGTTTGTTCGGCTTCGGTATTAACACCAACCTCTGCCTTTTCCACTCATCGGGGAACTTCGCGTTCTCTAAACAGCCTTGGTAAACCCTACAAAATGCATCGGTTGCAGTCAACATACCAACTTTCAGCGCCTCATTCGGGATACCATCTGGTCCCGGCGCCTTCTTGTTGGGTAGTCTCCTGGCAACCGCAAGAATCTCATCATTAGTAATTCTTTCAAACTCTCGTGGCTGATCGATACGATAATCAGGCCACACCGTGTTTGGGTGAGTAGGAAAAAGCTCGCTCACCACTTCCCTAAACTCGTCCAATGTCATAGTTCGGGGTCCAATCGAACCCTCGGCCACTTTCTTGAACGTATGATATACTATACCAAATGATGCGTTGTTCGCTGTTCCCAGGAACTCTTTCCACTTCCTCTGTCGGGTATGCTTGATCAATCGCTTGAGGGCATTCCGTGCCACCTTGAACTCGTCCCTAAAAGTAGAATAGAGATCAGTATTAAAAGCTCTTTGCGCTAATCGATCGCGGTGTTTGCACTCTTTGCGAAGTGCCTCAATCTCTAGCGTCCACCAAAATGCACTCTTGTTAGGAGTGTACCTCTTACGCTTGGTCATCGTCGCATTACACGCCGTGACAAGTATACGCATTAAGTCTTCGCTTGTTGTGACCTCGGTCTCAAAAGCGGCTTGCATCATAACTTCAAATATATCTTTGCTAAAATACTTGATGCTCCATCCCGTTATGGGTCGGGACAGATTACGCACGCTTTGCGTCTCAAGATCTATTCGTATTGCACGATGATCAGAGTTCATATAGCTAGATAACACCTCCCACTTAAATGATCTTGCAACTGTTCTGCTCGCAAAAGTAAGATCAACTACCGACGTGCGCCCTGGTCCAACATAAGTTGGGGCGCTGCCGTCGTTCAATAAAATTGCGTCAATCTGCGCAAAGGTTGATAAGACCAACTCACCTCTTCGTTTCTGGGTTTCTCCACGCTCGCCAAGTTGGTTGTTCCAACTTACTGACCAAGCGTTGAAGTCCCCCCCGATAACGAATTTGTGGATACCGGTTACGGCCATTACCGTGTTATCCAACATGATCTGGAACTCTTCCATACTAAATCTAGGTGGCGCGTAAACGCTAACCACTCGCATATCACCTATGTCAACTATCATTAAACCCTTCAGAGCCTTACTGACTACCTTAACTGGTAAGTCCGCGTTAACCACTACCGCTGCTGTGTTATCGTCATTGCGTAACACTTTGACGTTGGTTGTTGCCAGATACGGATCTGCAATCAACACTATAT
>NW_026054439.1:42500-55000 GCF_943734685.1 Anopheles coluzzii | reverse complement strand
AAGTCCCCCGTGACCACCGAGATTTGTTCTGCGACGCCAGAGCGTCCGTTGGCGCCACTCGATAGACTGCACAAGCAGGCAACGTCGGATGCATTGCACACGGCTAGCGGATCTCTCTGCACTGCGTCGGGTGTCCCAACGTATGTCTGGAGACATTGCTATGCCGGTACGGCACTCTGCGCACTCTTTCTTGTCCTCTTCGAGCGACGGGCCTCTAAGCGGGGTTGTATGCCGGTACGACACATCGACTGGTACATTGCACGCACTAACGATCGCTCTGCACTGCATGGAACTCATTCGTAACCACCGTGACGGGAGACTTTGCTAGTACGCACGATACTCTGCGCATGTGTACATGTTTTACAACCCAGCCAACTTGAGCACCTAGGGGAAGTTGTGATGCCATCTGAACACCCACCGACTGATGCATTGAACGGCTAAAGTTGACCTTCAATCCGAACTGGCACTCTGCGGCGTGGAGGCAGTTGCGCGACCACTCCTATCCCAAACCAACAAAGCAAGGTGTATCCTACGTGCTCGGTACAAGCACACCACGACGGGACACATTGAACGGTTCAGCGATCTCTCTGCACTAGTGGAAGAACTCCAACGTGATACGGGAGACTTTGCTACAGCGGCTTCTCTGCACTTCTGGGCTACCACCTTGTGACGGGAGACATTGCTAGCGGTCACTCTGCACTAGTGATGGTACACCACCGTGATACGGGAGACATTGCTAACGGCCACTCTGCACAGGTGCCAATACCACCTTGTGACGGGAAACATTGCTAGGAACCGATCGGCATCTCTGCGCGATTACTTGACGCACACCCAACTAAGTCAACTGTTGGACTTTTTCGTAATCACGGCGGGACACATTGAACGAGCTCTAACGGATCTCTGCACGCATGGAACATGGTGGCGGGAATCATTGCTAGAACCGAACGGCGCCTCTGCGCGATGTACAAACAAGCTCAACAGGAACCTCGTATCGGCTGCCGAGCCGGAGCTCGAACAACTTGGACTTTCACCTCTAATTTATATCAACTCACCACTCCCCGAGGGATCCGCAGAATTGCTTCTGGGTCCCGTATCGTTATTTGCGATTCGTGTTTGCATTACACTACATTGAACTATTCCAACTTGTTTATCCGCATGGCGAACATTTGCTGCATTGAACATTAAAGTTCCACTTCGCTCTCCCCTACGTGGGTCTGAGCTTCACTCTCAGGGAAAAAATATGCCACATTGGTTAGGGAAACCCGGTTTCATCACGCTATGTGCCCTGCACCACCAGCTTAGCGTGAATGCTTCGAGTTTCCCTAAGAAGTTCGATTGGTCTTGCAGAGTTTAAAGACAACGAAGCTTAGTTTCAAGCAATGATTTAATATACGCGTATTAAAAACCCTTAACTGTTACAACTTTTATGCTTGAAACCATCGCAACGAAGTCTTTGGGTCCGTAGACCCGTGATGTACTGCTCCAGGAAACGTTTTGAAAGAGTGGAAACTCAAAATCATAGGTTAAGATCATCGGCAGAACCCACCAGACACCACTTTTGCTTCATAAGTTCGGCCTATAGTCATATGACGATTTTCATCGGGGAGGGGACGTATGACCCAAACGGGGGCTTATATGACCCACGGACACTGCAAACCATGCTCCTACGACTAAATAGAGGTTAAAACTACGATTTGGTGAAATCTTCATTTTTGACCTCGGAGCAAGGTACCTTCCCTATAGTAGGCAATGAGTAAATGATCATAATCCCAGGAGGGCAAAAAATGGGAACCCGAGAGGAAAGCGCTGTTGGCGCGCCTAAGCTAGTGGCCCGTAGAGTAAAAAGGGTACCCCCAACAAAGTTGTCGTTTCACGTTCTGGTTTCACTTTTCATCATCTAGGGTGCGTTCCTGACACGTTTTGAGGGGTTTTAGCAAAAAAAAATTTTTCGACTACTCGAGCTCTCTGGCCCGTTCGGTGCACATTTTTGAAAAAAGCTAGGGAGCTGCCCCTAGGTTCGGGGTGTCACAAAATGTTGAAAAGTGGTCGAAAAACCACTATCCAGAATCGGATGTAGAATCGTTAGACGAACTTAAAATTGTTCTACGACACCCATCTGCGACGTTTAGTATTCGAGATATGGCCCGTCCTAGGTCTGACCGAGCAATTTTTGTTCCGCGCACTTTGTGCACCGTACACTTTGATGTTTGTATGAAAAAGTACCCTACCTAGGGACGCGTAGAGCAAATTTGTACCCCCGGGCATGTTGTCGATTGACGTTCTGGTTGCACTTTTCATCATCTAGGGTGCGTTCCTGACACGTTTTGAGGGGTTTTAGCAAAAAAAAAATTTTCGACTACTCGAGCTCTCTGGCCCGTTCGGTGCACATTTTTGAAAAAAGCTAGGGAGCTGCCCCTAGGTTCGGGGTGTCACAAAATGTTGAAAAGTGGTCGAAAAACCACTATCCAGAATCGGATGTAGAATCGTTAGACGAACTTAAAATTGTTCTACGACACCCATCTGCGACGTTTAGTATTCGAGATATGGCCCGTCCTAGGTCTGACCGAGCAATTTTTGTTCCGCGCACTGTGTGCACCGTACACTTTGATGTTTGTATGAAAAAGTACCCTACCTAGGGACGCGTAGAGCAAATTTGTACCCCCGGGAATGTTGTCGATTGACATTCTGGTTGCACTTTTCATCATCTAGGGTGCGTTCCTGACACGTTTTTAGGGGTTTTAGCAAAAAAAAATTTTTCGACTACTCGAGCTCTCTGGCCCGTTCGGTGCACATTTTTGAAAAAAGCTAGGGAGCTGCCCCTAGGTTCGGGGTGTCACAAAATGTTGAAAAGTGGTCGAAAAACCACTATCCAGAATCGGATGTAGAATCGTTAGACGAACTTAAAATTGTTCTACGACACCCATCTGCGACGTTTAGTATTCGAGATATGGCCCGTCCTAGGTCTGACCGAGCAATTTTTGTTCCGCGCACTTTGTGCACCGTACACTTTGATGTTTGTATGAAAAAGTACCCTACCTAGGGACGCGTAGAGCAAATTTGTACCCCCGGGCATGTTGTCGATTGACGTTCTGGTTGCACTTTTCATCATCTAGGGTGCGTTCCTGACACGTTTTGAGGGGTTTTAGCAAAAAAAAAATTTTCGACTACTCGAGCTCTCTGGCCCGTTCGGTGCACATTTTTGAAAAAAGCTAGGGAGCTGCCCCTAGGTTCGGGGTGTCACAAAATGTTGAAAAGTGGTCGAAAAACCACTATCCAGAATCGGATGTAGAATCGTTAGACGAACTTAAAATTGTTCTACGACACCCATCTGCGACGTTTAGTATTCGAGATATGGCCCGTCCTAGGTCTGACCGAGCAATTTTTGTTCCGCGCACTGTGTGCACCGTACACTTTGATGTTTGTATGAAAAAGTACCCTACCTAGGGACGCGTAGAGCAAATTTGTACCCCCGGGCATGTTGTCGATTGACGTTCTGGTTGCACTTTTCATCATCTAGGGTGCGTTCCTGACACGTTTTGAGGGGTTTTAGCAAAAAAAAAATTTTCGACTACTCGAGCTCTCTGGCCCGTTCGGTGCACATTTTTGAAAAAAGCTAGGGAGCTGCCCCTAGGTTCGGGGTGTCACAAAATGTTGAAAAGTGGTCGAAAAACCACTATCCAGAATCGGATGTAGAATCGTTAGACGAACTTAAAATTGTTCTACGACACCCATCTGCGACGTTTAGTATTCGAGATATGGCCCGTCCTAGGTCTGACCGAGCAATTTTTGTTCCGCGCACTGTGTGCACCGTACACTTTGATGTTTGTATGAAAAAGTACCCTACCTAGGGACGCGTAGAGCAAATTTGTACCCCCGGGAATGTTGTCGATTGACATTCTGGTTGCACTTTTCATCATCTAGGGTGCGTTCCTGACACGTTTTTAGGGGTTTTAGCAAAAAAAAATTTTTCGACTACTCGAGCTCTCTGGCCCGTTCGGTGCACATTTTTGAAAAAAGCTAGGGAGCTGCCCCTAGGTTCGGGGTGTCACAAAATGTTGAAAAGTGGTCGAAAAACCACTATCCAGAATCGGATGTAGAATCGTTAGACGAACTTAAAATTGTTCTACGACACCCATCTGCGACGTTTAGTATTCGAGATATGGCCCGTCCTAGGTCTGACCGAGCAATTTTTGTTCCGCGCACTTTGTGCACCGTACACTTTGATGTTTGTATGAAAAAGTACCCTACCTAGGGACGCGTAGAGCAAATTTGTACCCCCGGGCATGTTGTCGATTGACGTTCTGGTTGCACTTTTCATCATCTAGGGTGCGTTCCTGACACGTTTTGAGGGGTTTTAGCAAAAAAAAAATTTTCGACTACTCGAGCTCTCTGGCCCGTTCGGTGCACATTTTTGAAAAAAGCTAGGGAGCTGCCCCTAGGTTCGGGGTGTCACAAAATGTTGAAAAGTGGTCGAAAAACCACTATCCAGAATCGGATGTAGAATCGTTAGACGAACTTAAAATTGTTCTACGACACCCATCTGCGACGTTTAGTATTCGAGATATGGCCCGTCCTAGGTCTGACCGAGCAATTTTTGTTCCGCGCACTGTGTGCACCGTACACTTTGATGTTTGTATGAAAAAGTACCCTACCTAGGGACGCGTAGAGCAAATTTGTACCCCCGGGCATGTTGTCGATTGACATTCTGGTTGCACTTTTCATCATCTAGGGTGCGTTCCTGACACGTTTTGAGGGGTTTTAGCAAAAAAAAAAATTTTCGACTACTCGAGCTCTCTGGCCCGTTCGGTGCACATTTTTGAAAAAAGCTAGGGAGCTGCCCCTAGGTTCGGGGTGTCACAAAATGTTGAAAAGTGGTCGAAAAACCACTATCCAGAATCGGATGTAGAATCGTTAGACGAACTTAAAATTGTTCTACGACACCCATCTGCGACGTTTAGTATTCGAGATATGGCCCGTCCTAGGTCTGACCGAGCAATTTTTGTTCCGCGCACTTTGTGCACCGTACACTTTGATGTTTGTATGAAAAAGTACCCTACCTAGGGACGCGTAGAGCAAATTTGTACCCCCGGGCATGTTGTCGATTGACGTTCTGGTTGCACTTTTCATCATCTAGGGTGCGTTCCTGACACGTTTTGAGGGGTTTTAGCAAAAAAAAAATTTTCGACTACTCGAGCTCTCTGGCCCGTTCGGTGCACATTTTTGAAAAAAGCTAGGGAGCTGCCCCTAGGTTCGGGGTGTCACAAAATGTTGAAAAGTGGTCGAAAAACCACTATCCAGAATCGGATGTAGAATCGTTAGACGAACTTAAAATTGTTCTACGACACCCATCTGCGACGTTTAGTATTCGAGATATGGCCCGTCCTAGGTCTGACCGAGCAATTTTTGTTCCGCGCACTGTGTGCACCGTACACTTTGATGTTTGTATGAAAAAGTACCCTACCTAGGGACGCGTAGAGCAAATTTGTACCCCCGGGAATGTTGTCGATTGACATTCTGGTTGCACTTTTCATCATCTAGGGTGCGTTCCTGACACGTTTTTAGGGGTTTTAGCAAAAAAAAATTTTTCGACTACTCGAGCTCTCTGGCCCGTTCGGTGCACATTTTTGAAAAAAGCTAGGGAGCTGCCCCTAGGTTCGGGGTGTCACAAAATGTTGAAAAGTGGTCGAAAAACCACTATCCAGAATCGGATGTAGAATCGTTAGACGAACTTAAAATTGTTCTACGACACCCATCTGCGACGTTTAGTATTCGAGATATGGCCCGTCCTAGGTCTGACCGAGCAATTTTTGTTCCGCGCACTTTGTGCACCGTACACTTTGATGTTTGTATGAAAAAGTACCCTACCTAGGGACGCGTAGAGCAAATTTGTACCCCCGGGCATGTTGTCGATTGACGTTCTGGTTGCACTTTTCATCATCTAGGGTGCGTTCCTGACACGTTTTGAGGGGTTTTAGCAAAAAAAAAATTTTCGACTACTCGAGCTCTCTGGCCCGTTCGGTGCACATTTTTGAAAAAAGCTAGGGAGCTGCCCCTAGGTTCGGGGTGTCACAAAATGTTGAAAAGTGGTCGAAAAACCACTATCCAGAATCGGATGTAGAATCGTTAGACGAACTTAAAATTGTTCTACGACACCCATCTGCGACGTTTAGTATTCGAGATATGGCCCGTCCTAGGTCTGACCGAGCAATTTTTGTTCCGCGCACTGTGTGCACCGTACACTTTGATGTTTGTATGAAAAAGTACCCTACCTAGGGACGCGTAGAGCAAATTTGTACCCCCGGGCATGTTGTCGATTGACGTTCTGGTTGCACTTTTCATCATCTAGGGTGCGTTCCTGACACGTTTTGAGGGGTTTTAGCAAAAAAAAAATTTTCGACTACTCGAGCTCTCTGGCCCGTTCGGTGCACATTTTTGAAAAAAGCTAGGGAGCTGCCCCTAGGTTCGGGGTGTCACAAAATGTTGAAAAGTGGTCGAAAAACCACTATCCAGAATCGGATGTAGAATCGTTAGACGAACTTAAAATTGTTCTACGACACCCATCTGCGACGTTTAGTATTCGAGATATGGCCCGTCCTAGGTCTGACCGAGCAATTTTTGTTCCGCGCACTGTGTGCACCGTACACTTTGATGTTTGTATGAAAAAGTACCCTACCTAGGGACGCGTAGAGCAAATTTGTACCCCCGGGAATGTTGTCGATTGACATTCTGGTTGCACTTTTCATCATCTAGGGTGCGTTCCTGACACGTTTTTAGGGGTTTTAGCAAAAAAAAATTTTTCGACTACTCGAGCTCTCTGGCCCGTTCGGTGCACATTTTTGAAAAAAGCTAGGGAGCTGCCCCTAGGTTCGGGGTGTCACAAAATGTTGAAAAGTGGTCGAAAAACCACTATCCAGAATCGGATGTAGAATCGTTAGACGAACTTAAAATTGTTCTACGACACCCATCTGCGACGTTTAGTATTCGAGATATGGCCCGTCCTAGGTCTGACCGAGCAATTTTTGTTCCGCGCACTTTGTGCACCGTACACTTTGATGTTTGTATGAAAAAGTACCCTACCTAGGGACGCGTAGAGCAAATTTGTACCCCCGGGCATGTTGTCGATTGACGTTCTGGTTGCACTTTTCATCATCTAGGGTGCGTTCCTGACACGTTTTGAGGGGTTTTAGCAAAAAAAAAATTTTCGACTACTCGAGCTCTCTGGCCCGTTCGGTGCACATTTTTGAAAAAAGCTAGGGAGCTGCCCCTAGGTTCGGGGTGTCACAAAATGTTGAAAAGTGGTCGAAAAACCACTATCCAGAATCGGATGTAGAATCGTTAGACGAACTTAAAATTGTTCTACGACACCCATCTGCGACGTTTAGTATTCGAGATATGGCCCGTCCTAGGTCTGACCGAGCAATTTTTGTTCCGCGCACTGTGTGCACCGTACACTTTGATGTTTGTATGAAAAAGTACCCTACCTAGGGACGCGTAGAGCAAATTTGTACCCCCGGGCATGTTGTCGATTGACATTCTGGTTGCACTTTTCATCATCTAGGGTGCGTTCCTGACACGTTTTGAGGGGTTTTAGCAAAAAAAAAAATTTTCGACTACTCGAGCTCTCTGGCCCGTTCGGTGCACATTTTTGAAAAAAGCTAGGGAGCTGCCCCTAGGTTCGGGGTGTCACAAAATGTTGAAAAGTGGTCGAAAAACCACTATCCAGAATCGGATGTAGAATCGTTAGACGAACTTAAAATTGTTCTACGACACCCATCTGCGACGTTTAGTATTCGAGATATAGCACTTTGTAGGTCTGACCGAGCAATTTTGTACTGAAATGTATGGTGAACATGTAATTCATTAAATAACATTGACTTGCATCGTGCCCTACTTCATCGGCACAGCTGTTATTGACTATCTTTAGTGGAAATGGATTGAGTTTGACCATTTTAAGCCCATTTCCTATGCCGTGCACCAACATTGTGTACCGATCAGGGAAAGTACGCTACGTACGCGTTCATGGATGTCGATGTTGGTACAAGTTGCCTTTCGGGATAGCCGTGCACCAAAACTGTGTACCGATCAGGGAAAGTACAAGACGGAGGGTGCAGCTCGAGCGTACGCGTTCATAGATGTCGATGTTGGTACACTTGCACCAAAATTGTGTACCAATCAGGGAAAGTACAACACGGAGGGCGCAGCCCGGGCGTACGCAATCATGGATGTCCATGTTGATACAATCTACGTGTACGTACCTAGTTTTTGTAGGAAAAGTTGCAATTAAGTGCTTGCATGCTTAAAATGCTCATCTCAACCGGTCACCTTTTGGCCTGCCCTTTTATAACAGAAACCTAGAAAGATACTCGAGATTTTTGTGTTTTTCCATTCGCCCGGGACGACGAAATGAGCTATGTGCACATCGTGCAGAAAATTGTCTTCGCCACGCATGTTTTTGTCCATCCACTCATATAATCACCCGCATTTGTGTTCAACACGGACGGCGCAGCCCGAGCGAACGCGTTAATGTTTATGTTTGTACACACTGCTTGTACGATTCTAGGATTTGGTAATTGCGTCACAGTGCCCGACCGTCGCGGACACCATTCTTGGACAGAAGTCCTAGTACGTAGAGTACTTTCCCTAGGTATGTGCTCGTTCGTGACTATCGTTGCGTGCTTACGGACACGCTTGGGTATGTTTACCATACAAGGTTTACTAGGGAAACCTGGGAAGGACGCTTGCCCTCCCGTCGCGGACACCATTCTTGGAAAGAAGTCCTAGTACGTAGCGTTCCTTATTTTACTTGATCAGTTTGTAATGCATTCGCTTTGTTCCATCGACTTCTGCTACTGCTCACTAAGGGGTGTTCGTTTGCGATGTGTACGATAAGCAACTGTCTATCGTAACCAGCAGTTAATCAACACTTTTTACCCAAGTCATAGCAACATAGAGTACTTTTCCTAATCGGTACACAATTTTGGTGCACCTCTAACCTCGCCGGCACTTTATCGTTACGTTTTGTGCACAACCTAGGGACGTGGTGTAAGTTTCATGATTTTTATGTTTGATTTGGTTTATTATGATTGAAAAATACGCTACGTCCCAGAAATTGGAGCTCGACTACTTCCTCCATGTGGCGAAAAAAGTTACTGGGCAACGCCTAGCTTATGCCCCATTTGTACTTCAATTTTCATTATCAGGTTTGAAAAATACGCTAAGTCCCAGAAATCTGAACTCGAATACTTTTGCCACGTGGCGCCAAAAGCTACTGAGAAACGCCTAGCCTTTTACCCATTTATAATTTAGTTTTCGTTATAAGTTTTGAACAATACGCAAAGTTCCAAGAATCTGAACTCGAGTACTTTTTACATGTGCCGCCAAAAGCTACTGAGCAACGCCTAGGTTGATACATTTTTGGTACATGGAGTGTATGCATGCAGGCGTACTGCCGTGCTAGACCGGAAAATCGATCTTGCTACTAGAACGTAAAGTAATTCCCCTAGATAGGTGCTTTTGCATGCCTCTGATCGACGACCATGCAACGTGCGACACGCGTAGCTAGGCTTCCCCAAACAAATTTCCTAGAATAGCACCAAATTGCACACTTTCAGGGGTATATTTTGGTACCGTGTACCGTGCATGGTACAAGTATCAGTAGCTCGTGCAATTTATTTTGCATCGTGTTGCGGTTGCTGGTGCGTCGGGATAGGAGTGTTTCGAGACTTTCGCCAAGCGTTGGTGCCATTTGGTGGATAATTAATGTTCTAGCCACAATAAACGTGCCACATAATGCCAATAAGGAAAAAGCCGATTTCTAGGAACTTCCAGTCAGAATGTTTGCCATCAGCGCTTTCCTGTCGAGTTCAGGATCTGGGACTTAGCGTTTTTTTTCCACGATCCAATCCAACGACCAGATCGTGAATAAACAATACATACAACAGTGCATCCCTTTAAAGTAGGAAAAAGCCGAATTCTAGGGAGCTCCAGTCCAAAAGGTTGTCATCAGCGCTCTCCTCTCGAGTTCAAGATTTGGGACTTAGCGTTTTTTTCGCGATCCAGCCAAAAGACCAGATCGTGAAATAAACAATTAATATAACTGTACTAGTACATCCCTTCAACTGAAGCAAGTGCACCATACATGACCCGTACGCCAATCATCCATGCACATGACACGTCAACTAAGTCAACACATGACACAACTTGGACAACTGACGGGTAAGTAGGTCATCTCGTACACGACGACACATCGACCAAACCAGGTCAACACGTCACATGCACAAGACATCCTACTACCAAGGCCGACCACCTCGACACACAACGTGTTAACCGAACATGGTCTACAACACCATCATGTGCAAGGCAACCGGCCCAAACGGATCAACTTATACAACTTGTAACGAGCATGTGTGTAAGCTTACTGGTTTGGTCGGCACGTTTCTCACATCAAGACAATCAAGTCCAGAAGGAGGCACGCCGACAAGCTCACTAGTGTTACGTGTTCCGCTCCATACCGTGTCAAGTCACTCGTCTGACACGGAAGTAGCCAGCTCTTGTCCACTAGTGTTAAGGAACGGTCTCCAGACCAAGTCAAGTCACTCGTCTGACAAGGAAAGAGCACGCACCAAGCTTCACCAGAGCACGGTACCACGGTCCCCAGACCAAGATGGTTCGTTATGCCATCGAGGAAGGGGCACGCGATCCCTTGCTACACTCAACTAAGTACACTCTTGCTCTCACAAAAGTATCCCCTGTGTCGACGTGGTCCCCAGACCAAGACGAGCTTGCGCACATCGAGGAAGGGGCACACGGACAAACCACCAAGCATGGGTCGCCTGAGAGGATCGATGCGAACGCATCTCTACAACTCGCAGCTCCCAGCCTGAAGTCCCGTCGTTTGCGGGCGGTTGATAGGTGTCGAAACTAGGTATATCCACGTTGGGCAGAGCTCAAGCCAACGGCGTTCCCAGTTACGGTACTAACACGTGCAGCGAACTCCACTCGTTGCGGCCTAGGTATAGCGGGATGAGACGCCGGGCTGCAGACGCAGACTCCAACGGATCTCAGAGGGTTGTTAGGCCCGCTAGCTTCCGAACACCTAATGGGTTTGAGAAGCGCTATCAGCTCGGATTGGCTACGACCTTAGAGGCGTTCAGGCATAATCCAGCGGACGTAGCGTCATACCAAAGTCCGGTCGGACTAGTATTGAGCCAGTGGTCCGTACCTGTGGTTCCTCTCGTACTGCACAGGAATTCCGTTAAGATAGCGACTATAAGCACACACCAGTAGGGTAAAACTAACCTGTCTCACGACGGTCTAAACCCAGCTCACGTTCCCTTGAAAGGGTGAACAATCCTACGCTTGGTGAATTTTGCTTCACAATGATAGGAAGAGCCGACATCGAAGGATCAAAAAGCCACGTCGCTATGAACGCTTGGCGGCCACAAGCCAGTTATCCCTGTATTGCGAATGCTCACCGTGTGTTTGTGTGACGTGGTGCAAAAGAAGAAATTCGAAAAAAGTGCCCAAAATGTGCCTGAGTTGCACTATTTTAGTGTAAATAGTGTATCTGAGCACGAAAAAAGGTGTAAAGAAGTGATCCGCGCATGAAAAAACCACAAAATTGTGAAAATAGTTTTGCGTCATCCAGCCCATACTGGGCCAAGGTTTCGCCGGATCTCTGTTTGCAGGGATATAATTTGCCCAGATTCTCGCCGGGTGTGGTTTTTAAGGCCATCGGGTGGCCAAAGAACGTTCATCCAGTGAAAACCGATCGAAAATCGGCCGTTTGTGACCGAAAAAAAGTGAAATAATATTTAATATTATTCGGTGAACAAATTTATGAAAATTCGGTTCCAGGTGAAATTGGGTGGGTTGACTGTACGGCCCCTGACGGCCCCTGAGTTAGGCATCGGTTGTCAAACGGCCTGACAGCTCGGACGGACCGATCGTTAAGGTGCCGTTACACGAGTAACCATAGTTTAGGTGACCATCGACGGGCGGAAAATGTTTGTGACATCGGCCTATTGCGAATGCTCACCGTGTGTTTGTGTGACGTGGTGCTAAAGAAGAAATTCGAAAAATGCCCAAAATGTGCCTGAGTTGCACTATTTTAGTGTAAACAGTGTATCTGAGCACGAAAAAAGGTGTAAAGAAGTGATCCGCGCATGAAAAAACCACAAAATTGTGAAAAAAGTTTTGCGTCATCCAGCCCATACTGGGCCAAGGTTTCGCCGGATCTCTGTTTTCAGCGATATAATTTGCCCAGATTCTCGCCGGGTGCGGTTTTTAAGGCCAGCGGGTGGCCAAAGAACGTTCATCCAGTGAAAACCGATCGAAAATCGCCCGTTCTGTGACCGAAAAAAGTGAAATAATATTTAATATTATTCGGGGAACAAATTTATGAAAATTCGGTTCCGGGTGAAATTGGGTGGGTTGACTGTACGGCCCCTGACGGACCGATTGTTAAGGTGCCGTTACACGAGTAACCATAGTTTAGGTGA
>NW_026054439.1:32500-40000 GCF_943734685.1 Anopheles coluzzii | reverse complement strand
CCTCCAAGTGAACCTGGGTGGAGGCAGGATCGCCCAAGATCTGGTCCTGCAAACCGCCCGACAAATGGAAGTGGACGTGCTGGTTCTTTCCCACACGTATCGACCACCCGAGAACAACCCAAGATGGGCAGTTGATGCCTCCAAAAAGGTGGCAGTCGTGGCCACAGGACGATACCCTCTACAAGGACAATGGAGCAGTGATGTTCCAGGCCTTATAGCTGCCAAGGTGGGTGGCATCACCTTCCTAAGCTGCTACGCGCCACCCAGCCTGTCGCGGGAAGGATTTGCGGAATTCGTTGAAGCAATTGAATTGGAAGCCCAATCCCACCCTCAGGTAGTAGTTGCCGGAGACTTTAACGCTTGGCATGAGGAGTGGGGAAGCCGACGCAGCAATGAGCGTGGGGAAGTACTGCTCGAGGCGTCCCAGCAATTGGGCCTGCTGCTGATGAATCGAGGGAATGTGGCAACCTTTGTTGGAAACGGTGTGGCGACTGCCAGCGTTGTCGACGTGACCTTCGCCAGCTCGTCCATAGCTCAGCCGAGCACTTGGTTGGTAAGAAACACGGACACGCGATCTGACCATAGGTATATCACCTATTCGGTAGGCCCAGCGTCAGCAGACCAGCAGCGTAACCAAGGACAGTCACGTCAACGGGGCCAGCGAGAGCGTTTTCAACATGCAGGCACGCGATTTAAGACGAAACAGTTCTCGAAAGAGAATTTCCTGGCCACGCTACATGGCGAGGGATTCCGAGAGAAGGCAGTCAATCACCAGGGAATGATCTCGGCAATGATATCGGCCTGCGAGAAAACCATGCAAAGGATGACGTCGTCTTTCCCCGACCCTCATCGGGACGTTTACTGGTGGACGCCACTGATTGCTCTGCTTAGGCAGAACTGCGAGCAGACGAGAGATCGCATGCAGCAGACAAGTGATCTCCAGAACCGAAGTCTGGCTGCAGCCCAATACAGAACAGCTAAAGCTGAGCTGGATAGAGCTATACGTGCCAGCAAAAAGGCTGCCTTCCAGGAATTGATCGATGCTGCGGAGGAAAACGTTTTCGGAGCCGGGTACTTAGTAGTCCTCTCCCGTCTTCGCGGTGGAAGGGCCCCACCCGAGACGGAGAGAGCGAGGCTTGAAAGCATCGTTACAGAGCTTTTCCCGCAACATCCGCCCTTCAACTGGCCCAGCATCAGTTCCGAGGAAGAACAGGAACAGCCTGCAGACCAGCAGACTCCATGGACCCAAGTCACGATCCCGGAACTCCGTCTGATAGCTAGCACCATGCCGAACAAAAAAGCGCCGGGCCTTGACGGAATTCCGAACGCCGCTGTCAAGGCTGCAATCCTTGCGTACACGGACGTTTTCCAGGCGTTGTACCAAAGCTGTCTGGAAACGGCTACATTTCCAGCACCATGGAAACGACAGCGGTTGGTACTGCTCCCCAAGCCGGGGAAACCACCGGGTAGCAGCGGGTCATACCGACCTTTGTGCATGCTGGATGCCTTAGGGAAAGTGCTGGAGAAGCTCATTCTAAACAGACTTCACAACCACCTGGAAGATCCTGCTGCGGTGAGGCTGTCAGACAGGCAGCATGGCTTCCGGAGGGGGCGATCTACAATTGGTGCCATTCGAACAGTGATCGAGGCTGGTCAGAGCGCGATGAGATTCCGCCGCACGAACGGGCGGGATAACAGGTTCCTGCTGGTCGTGTCAATGGATGTCAAGAATGCCTTCAATACGGCAAGCTGGCAGGCCATCGCCACTGCACTGCAGATGAAAGGAGTACCTGCTGGTCTGCAAAGAATCGTGAGGAGCTACTTCGAGAACCGAGAGTTGGTCTTCGAGACATCCGACGGCCCAGTAACTCGGTCCATCACGGCTGGTGTTCCACAGGGTTCGATTCTTGGCCCCACCCTGTGGAACACCATGTACGATGGAGTTCTGGACGTCGCCCTTCCGCAGGACTGCGAGATGGTGGCGTATGCTGACGACTTGGTGCTGCTGATTCCGGGCATCGACGTAAATGCAGTGAAGGCTGCAGCCGAGGAGGCGGTCGCCAGTGTCTCTCACTGGATGGCTCAATATCATCTCCAGATTGCGCCGGAAAAGACGGAGTGCGTGCTTATCTCCAGCACGAAGAACCCTACGCAGGTCACCATAAGAGTAGGGGACGTGGAGGTGACATCTTCCCGCACGATGCGTTACCTTGGGGTGACCCTTCACGATCACCTATCGTGGCTGCCCCATGTCCGAGAGGTAACCACTCGGGCAAGGAAGATAGCAGATGCCGTTACCCGCCTCTTGCGCAACCACAGTGGACCAAAGACCAGCAAAGCGCGACTGTTGGCCTCGGTCGCAGAGTCGGTCATCCGATATGCTGCGCCCATCTGGCATGGCGAGGTGACGAAGAGAGAGTGTCGTCGACTTTTGGAGAGGGTTCAGCGAGTCTCAGCACGGAGGGTGGCACGCACCTTCCGTACCGTAAGGTATGAGACCGCCACCCTCCTCGCCGGGCTGACCCCCATCTGTCTCTTGATAGAGGAGGATGCGCGAGTGTTCGAGCGTGTTAATGATCCGGGTCGGTCGATAACGAAGGCAGCCATCCGGTTGGAGGAGAGGCAGCGCACCATCACGATGTGGCAGAGCCAATGGGACGCCGAGGCCGACACCTCCAGATACACCCGGTGGACGCATCGGATAATCCGCGACATCAGCGCTTGGCAAGGCCGGAGACACGGGGAGATGACCTTCCACTTGGCCCAGGTGCTCTCTGGACATGGGTTCTTCAGAGAGTACCTGGCCATCAACGGCTTTACGGAATCCCCTGACTGTCGCAGCTGTGCGGGTGTTCCGGAAAATGCCCATCACGCCATCTTCGAATGCCCCAGGTTTGCTCGAGTGAGGATGGAGTACTTTGGTGAACTGGGGCCGAATCCGGTCACGCCGGACAGTCTTCAGGACTTCCTTATGGGCAGCCAAGACAACTGGAGCAGCTTCTGTGAGGCGGCACGTCGAATAACAACAACGCTGCAGCGTGACTGGGACACGGAACGAGAACAGCGGGCTGCTTCCAATCGTGAGGAAGCTGAAATACAACAGCAGCTACAGCGAGAGGAAGACGAACGCCGCACTGAAGAACGGCGGCAGCTCCACAATGAGGCAAATCGTGCCTACCGCCAGCGCAATAGGAGAAGTCAACCTACTCCACCAGCTCCACCACCAACACCCAGGGAGGCCGCTCGCCTCGAAGATGGGCGACGGAGAGTGGCCCGCTGGCGGGAAAGACAACGAATGATTCGGAACGGTGGAATCCAAATGCTACGAGCGCTGTTCGGCCATGATGCCTGGTCGAGCGAAAGTGACGATGAACCCGATGACGTCGAGCGAGGCGGACTTGATGCTGCCCAGCAGGCAGCAGCAGCCGAAGCCGAAAGAGCGGCACGCTAAAGCTAACTTTAGTAAAAAGAACAACGAAAGTGTAAAAAAAAAAAAGAAAGGTGCTTCGGTACAGATATAGGGTTCCCCTTAAGGGAATGAATTCAGAAGAACAGTTTGGAAAATAGAATTTCAACTAAAATAAACGGAAAGGTGCGAACGCACGGCTAAAAAGTTAGGCTCCCTATGAGCATCACGTCCACCCTTAAATCCCTTCGCAGGGCATAAGGGGCGGATTATGAGAGGGCTGGGTTTTCTTTTCGATGTAACATACGATCAATAAAAATCCACTCGATATAAAAAAAAAGCCAGTTATCCCTGTGGTAACTTTTCTGACACCTCTTGCTAAAAACTCGTTATAACCAAAAGGATCGTAAGGCCAAGCTTTCGCTGTCCCGAAGTGTACTGAACGTTGGGATCAAGCCAGCTTTTGTCCTTATGCTCAGCGTGTGGTTTCTGTCCACACTGAGCTGACCTTTGGACACCTCCGTTATCGTTTTGGAGATGTACCGCCCCAGTCAAACTCCGCACCTGGCACTGTCCATGACGTGGACCGAAAGGACCTGTCCAGGAGTCTTCGAGCCGGGCGGCGCGCGGAACCGGGGGCAAACGTGACATCATAAACGATCGACCGCGCAGAAGCAGTGCACCACGAATGCACCGACGTACGCAAGCTTGTACCCTTGCGGGCCACGGCTCACGGTCGGACAAGCGGGTAACACGCTACACACGACGATGCTACGATGCAGTCTCCCCGGCGGCACCACCCAGCGACACACTGGACGCTGAGCGAGAAACACGGCGCATTGGGCGCGCGCAGGCGAACCGCCGCCACAGCCCCCCGGAGGAGGTGCGCGCACGATCCGGACCTGGGGCCCGCGCTTGTTCCACCCAATCATGTAAGTAAGGCAACAGTAAGAGTGGTGGTATCTCAGAGGCGAGCTCCACGAGGAAGCCCTCCCACCTATGCTGCACCTCCTATATCGCCTTACAATGCCAGACTAGAGTCAAGCTCAACAGGGTCTTCTTTCCCCGCTAGTGCATCCAAGCCCGTTCCCTTGGCTGTGGTTTCGCTAGATAGTAGATAGGGACAGAGGGAATCTCGTTAATCCATTCATGCGCGTCACTAATTAGATGACGAGGCATTTGGCTACCTTTTTTTTTTTTTTTTTTTTGTTATCGAAGGGGAAATCTTGCATAAGACACCTGGGTGATCAACCCCGGTAGTGTGAGATTCTTACTCACTAAAACCCCTCCGTGCCTTCAACCGGCCCCGAGTGGATCACCCGTTAGGGTATCGACGTCACTCGGGCGGTGGATGTCCATCATCCCAGGCAACGAATGGCTTCCAACAGTGGTGATTAGCCACTGTCTAGCCCTCGGCGATGAAGCTACGATGAACTACGATGAATCCTTGTCGTTACTCGTCGTCACTGTCGCTGCTCTGCAAGGCCAACTGGATGTTGGCGAGCAAAGCACGTCGTTCGCCTCGTTCGATGACGTGTCTCCGATGTTGTTGTCGAATCATAATCGTCCGTACTGCTTGATGAACCATGCTCCAGCTATATCTGTTAGCAGACATAACTTCGATGATGTTCTCCGGCGTTAACTCCTCGTCGACTTGATGCTGAAGTCTGATGATCAGTTCACGATGACGTACACAATGGAATATCGTGTGTTCGGCGTCCTCAGGTTCCTCGCACGCATCGCATAGCGGCGAACTCGTTAACTGCATCCGATGAAGCTGGTAGGCGTAGAAGCCATGGCTGGAAAGAAACTGAGAAAGAAAGAAATCTACACCACCAAATCTTCTACTTATCCATCTGTTGACGTCGGGTATGAGACGGTATGTCCACCGACCGTGAACACTCTCATCCCATTCTCGTTGCCATCGTTCCATAGTTGTGACACGTTCCATGTTACGTGCAACCGATCCGGCGATGTTCTCTGCTCGTCTCCGATGAAAAGTCCTGGAGTCCTCGTCCAGGAGGAGATGCAGCGGGATCATTCCCGCAAGCACGCAGACTGCATCGTGAGAAGTTGTCCTGAAAGAAGAGATAACTCGCTGGACTACTGGCCGGTAAAACCGACGTAGCCATTGTCTACGGTTAGCAAATCTAAGGGTATGACACCAAATGGGCGAGGCATACCGGACCTTCGCCACAACAGTAAGAGCAATTACTCGCCTAACATTACTACTTGGACCTGCCTTATTAGGCATCATCCTTACCAAGGTGGTCCATAGCTTCGTCGCTCTCTCCACCGCATACCTGATGTGTGAAGTGTACTCGAGGCGGTCATCTAAGACCATCCCCAAATACTTTAAGCTGCGCGACGAATGTACTACGTGATCACCTACCCTGATAGCCCCATGCTGTATCCTCTGATGGGAACTGACCATAATGAACTCGGTCTTGGTCGGGGCTATCTTTAATCCGTTGTCGGTCATCCATCTGTCGATGATGCGAATCTGGCTGGAAACGAGAATTTCAATATCATCAACACAATTACCTTCCACCAACAACACTATATCGTCTGCATAGCCGATAATCCGTGCACCTTCCACCATTGCAACTCGTAGGACACCGTCGTACATGAGGTTCCATAACGTTGGGCCAAGTACCGAGCCTTGAGGTACACCCGATGTGACTGCAATCTCTGCCGGTCCATCTGTGGTATCATACATCAGCACACGATTCCTAAAATAATCACCAATGATATCATAAAGATATTTAGGAGTGTTAATTCTCTGTAATGCATTAGCAATCGCCAACCACGAAGCACTGTTAAAAGCATTAGTAACATCTAATGTAACAACTGCACAATACCGTCCACTGTATCGGTTTCTGCTTCTAGCTACCGAAACAATGTCCACTACCCGTTGAATCGCATCAACCGTTGATCGACGACTTCTGAAACCAAATTGGTCGTCAGACAGTCCGTTGACCTCCTCGATGTGTGCATTTAACCGTTGCACTATGATGCGTTCGAGACCTTTGCCTGCCCCGTCTAATAGACAAATGGGGCGAACCGAACCCGGTTCCCCTGGTGGTTTGTTCGGCTTCGGTATTAACACCAACCTCTGCCTTTTCCACTCATCGGGGAACTTCGCGTTCTCTAAACAGCCTTGGTAAACCCTGCAAAATGCATCGGTTGCAGTCAACATACCAACTTTCAGCGCCTCATTCGGGATACCATCTGGTCCCGGCGCCTTCTTGTTGGGTAGTCTCCTGGCAACCGCAAGAATCTCATCATTAGTTACCCTTTCAAACTCTCGTGGCTGATCGATACGATAATCAGGCCACACCGTGTTTGGGTGAGTAGGAAAAAGCTCGCTCACCACTTCCCTAAACTCGTCTAATGTCATAGTTCGGGGTCCAATCGAACCCTCGGCCACTTTCTTGAACGTATGATATACAATACCAAATGATGCGTTGTTCGCTGTTCCCAGGAACTCTTTCCACTTCCTCTGTCGGGTATGCTTGATCAATCGCTTGAGGGCATTCCGTGCCACCTTGAACTCGTCCCTAAAAGTAGAATAGAGATCAGTATTAAAAGCTCTTTGCGCTAATCGATCGCGGTGTTTGCACTCTTTGCGAAGTGCCTCAATCTCTAGCGTCCACCAAAATGCACTCTTGTTAGGAGTGTACCTCTTACGCTTGGTCATCGTCGCATTACACGCCGTGACAAGTATACGCATTAAGTCTTCGCTTGTTGTGACCTCGGTCTCAAAAGCGGCTTGCATCATAACTTCAAATATATCTTTGCTAAAATACTTGATGCTCCATCCCGTTATGGGTCGGGACAGGTTACGCACGCTTTGCGTCTCAAGATCTATTCGTATTGCACGATGATCAGAGTTCATATAGCTAGATAACACCTCCCACTTAAATGATCTTGCAACTGTTCTGCTCGCAAAAGTAAGATCAACTACTGACGTACGCCCTGGTCCAACATAAGTTGGGGTGCTGCCGTCGTTCAATAATAATGCGTCAATCTGCGCAAAGGTTGATAAGACCAACTCACCTCTTCGTTTCTGGGTTTCTCCACGCTCGCCAAGT